>NC_084629.1:45847864-45950364 GCF_033978795.1 Nerophis ophidion | reverse complement strand
TGGGTGCTTGACGGCAAAGCAAAATGGAACGTGCGAGGAGGAAAGGACTGGAGAAGAAATTAGTGCGCGTGACCTCCTTTGTAGTGGCTGTACAACAGAGTGCTCGTTGCAAAGCACTCAGCCGTCCATCGACCGGCGGCCATTGATCTGCCAATGCCAATGACTCACTTCCTGCTCAGTATGCAAGTTGCGGCCCACACGTGTTAGCATGCAAACATCGTAGCCACGCAGTCTTACGCCTTCTTGCTGATTGCGCAAAGTGCAAAGCAGGGATTCAAGTTAAAGGGGAACATTAGCGTTAAAACCAATAAAAATCAGTTCCCAGTGGCTTATTTTATTTTTCGAAGTTTTCCTCAAAATTTTACCCATCACGCAATATCCCGAAAAACGGCTTGTCTCTGATTCGTCTGCGTGCTATCATCCTATCTTTGTTCAGGTCCTTGAAGTCCTTGGCTCTTAGTGGGCTAAAACCATCAATCAATCAATCAATGTTTACTTATATAGCCCTAAATCACTAGTGTCTCAAAGGGCTGCACAAACCACTACGACATCCTTGGTAGGCCCACATAAGGGCAAGGAAAACTCACACCCAGTGGGACGTCGGTGACAATGATGACTATGAGAACTTTGGAGAGGAGGAAAGCAATGGATGTCGAGCGGGTCTAACATGATACTGTGAAAGTTCAATCCATAATGGATCCAACACAGTCGCGAGAGTCCCGTTCACAGCGGAGCCAGCAGGAAACCATCCCAAGCGGAGGCGGATCAGCAGCGCAGAGATGTCCCCAGCCGATACACAGGCAAGCAGTACATGGCCACCGGATCGGACCGGACCCCTCCACAAGGGAGAGTGGGACATAGAAGAAAAAGAAAAGAAACAGCAGATCAACTGGTCTAAAAAGGGAGTCTATTTAAAGGCTAGAGTATACAGATGAGTTTTAAGGTGAGACTTAAATGCTTCTACTGAGGTGGCATCTCGAACTGTTACCGGGAGGGCATTCCAGAGTACTGGAGCCCGAACGGAAAACGCTCTATAGCCCGCAGACTTTTTTTGGGCTTTGGGAATCACTAATAAGCCGGAGTCCTTTGAAGGCAGATTTCTTGCCGGGACATATGGTACAATACAATCGGCAAGATAGGATGGAGCTAGACCGTGTAGTATTTTATACGTAAGTAGTAAAACCTTAAAGTCACATCTTAAGTGCACAGGAAGCCAGTGCAGGTGAGCCAGTACAAGTATATATGTATGTATATATGTATATAAAGGTATATACAGTACAGGCGTAATGTGATCAAACTTTCTTGTTCTTGTCAAAAGTCTATGTACATACAGCTAGCCTAAAACAAAAACAAAGATAACATCTGCGGCTGAGGCCACCCTTCAGACAATAAGTTTCGTCCTTGCACAGATACAAAAGTCTAACATGAAACAAACCAGAAACAAACATGGCGGATAGCACAGAAAGGTTTAGCGATAGTAGCTCGGATTCAGACTCGGATTTCAGCGGCGTAAGCGATTCAACGGATTACGCACGTATTGAAACGGATGGTTGGAGTGTGGAGGCAGGTAGCGAAAACGAAATTGAAGAAGAAACTGAAGCTATTGAGCCATATCGCTTTGAACCGGGAGGAAGCGAGGACGAATTCGGCCATCGCCTTCTAGCCAACGATTGGTATGTGTTTGTTTGGCATTAAATGTGGGTGGAGGGAAAGGCTGGATGCAAATATAGCTACAAATGAGGCATAATGATGCAATATGTACATACAGCTAGCCTAAATAGCATGTTAGCATCGATTAGCTTGCATGTCTGATTAGCACACTACACATAAGTCAATAACATCAACAAAACTCACCTTTGTGCATTCATGCACAACGTTATAAGTTTGGTGGAGAAAATGAGACAAAAAAGTGAAGTGAATTATATTTATATAGCGCTTTTCTCTAGTGACTCAAAGCGCTTTACATAGTGAAGCCCAATATCTAAGTTACATTCAAACCAGTGTGGGTGGCACTGGGAGCAGGTGGGTACAGTGTCTTGCCCAAGGACACAACGGCAGTGACTAGGATGGCGGAAGCGGGAATCGAACCTGCAACCCTCAAGTTGCTGGCACGGCCGCTCTACCAACCGAGCTATGCCGCCCCGAGAAGAAGTGGCATGAATTATATCCAGGCGGATTGTCTCGCTCGTCAGCGGGAACAGACTGCCGTCGTCCCTTAATGGCTCACGAACTCCGGCAGATTCAATGGTGGTCTCTTTTCCAATATTGCAGATTTCTTTGACTTTATCGTTGGAAATGCATCTGCTTTGAGTGTCGCAGGATATCCACACATTCTTGCCATCTCTGTCGTAGCATAGCAGTCGTCGGTACAGTGTGCGGAACAAAACGAGGGACTTTGGCATCTTTTGACCACTGTTGCAATTTGAATCCGTCCCTGTTAGTGTTGTTACACCCTCCGACAACACACCGACGAGGCATGATGTCTCCAAGGTACGGGAAAACAGTCGAAAAAACGGAAAATAACAGAGCTGATTCTGCACAGATGTTCACGGTGAAGCAGTGGTTAGCGCTCTGTGTGGAGTTTGCATGTTCTCTCCGTTGTTATCGTTAAACAGGGGGAGGTGACGGCAGACAGACACCAGAGGATAGTAATGTTAAATAATTTATTATATATATAGTTGTGGAGAGCGGGGCAAGATGGCGGCAAGGAGGCGGAAGATGCGGCCGGGAGCGACGCCGCAACAGGTATGCGGATCATGCACCGGTACACAATTAACTTATCTCCTCGCGATGTATAAAAGGGGAGAAGAAGGAGAGATCGGGGCAGAAGGAGGAGGAGAGGCCGCAGTTGTGACCGAGGAGTGAAAGCAGAGAGCAGACGAGGACGACGACGACGGCGGCGGCCGAAAAGCGGCGGCATAGCTCGTTTGGTAGAGCGCCCGTGCCAGCAACCTCAGGGTTGCAGGTTCGATTCCCGCTTCCGCCATCCTAGTCACTGCCGTTGTGTCCTTGGGCAAGACACTTTACCCACCTGCTCCCAGTGCCACCCACACTGGTTTAAATGTAACTTAGATATTGGGTTTTACTATGTAAATTGCTTTGAGTCACTAGAGAAAAGCGCTATATAAATATAATTCACTTCACTTCACCGTGAGCGAGCAGTGGAGAGGAGGAACTGAAAAGCGACCCGATCTGAAGACAAAGCTTATTTGAAAAAATAAACAAGAGTCAAACCTGCTCAGCAATGTCCTTCCTTGATGGTCCGTGGAACCTGCACGACGACAGCAAGACACGCTCACAATAGTCAATATATATATATATGTGTGTGTATATAATAAAAATTATAAATGCTAACAAATAAAGTAAGGAAATGAAGTGTGCCAAAACTCAAGAGTGTGTATGGTGTAAGACTATATGTAGAATTTTACTGAAGTTTGTGTTACCAAAGTGTTGAACGTCATACGAGGAAGTCCAGGGGCAGGCAGGTGATCAGGGGCAAGAGAGAGGCGTCTGAAACCAGGGGCGAGTGAGGCAGTCAGAGTAAGACGGAGATCTGGGGAAAAGGGAGACGCACAGCTCACTTTACAGGCGACGGAGGGTACTGCGGTGACACGGGAGAAGACAACGGACAGATCAATCAACGGAGAGGAAACAAGGATAGAGCAAACAGCTTGGCTTACGGTACACCATGAAAACTAAGTTCCCGCCCAGATCCTTGGGTCCACTGGTCTTTTATCCAGCTCAACCTCATCAATACCAGGTGTGCAGATTGGTAATTGAGTGCTGGCTTGTCGCTGTGTGAGCGTGCTGCGCTCAGCGTGAGCGGGGGCGTGTCCGGGCGAGCAGTCAGATGAGGAACTGTGACACTCAGAAACAGGAGGGAAAAGCAGACTGTGCGTGCGCCGTAACACCCGTGAATGTTGTCTTTGTGTTGAACCTGCGATGAGTTACCGACTTGTCCAGGGTAAGGTTGTACGGTATACCGGTATTAGTATAGTACTGCGATACTAATAAATCATATTCGGTACTATACCACCTCTAAAAAATACCTGGGCCCTCTAGCTCCTCGTGGTGTCATTGCTGTGTTACGAGCCGACGAGCATGTTCGGCAGCGCACAATCACGGAGTACTTACAAACAGACAGAAAAGGGAGAACAGACGCATTTTGGCTTAAAAACTCACTATAAAGGTGAAGTTATAACCCTGAAACGCCCTCAGGAAGACGTGCTTTAAGACATGGCTAGCTAACTAGCGGCAAACGTCCATTCGCAGTCTGCAGTGCTTTAGCTACTTCTAAATCACTAATCCTTGCCTCCATGGCGACAAATAAAGTAAGTTTCTTACAAGTATCATCCCTGCAGGACGAGGAATAGCTTAACATGCTTCACTACACACCGTAGCTCACCGTCAAAATGTAAACAAACGCGATGGTGGATTTAAACCCAACATCCATTGTAATGATACCAAGTACAGGAGTGTATCTAGTCGATATTATGATTACATCGATATTTTTTAGCATCACAAAATCTTCTTTGTTTTTTAAAACATGTATATTATGTTTATAAACTTAGAAAATATGTCCCTGGACACATGAGGACTTTGAATATGTGTCAGGTTCAAACACTGATGACATTTATTAACCAGACAAGAAGCAAGGAATCATGCAGAGACAGAGCTAAATTTAGCTCATGAGGAGAACGCATGGAGCTGCACACTTAGTCACAGTCTCACCCTGCACTATGATGTTCAGCTCCCGTGTTCCTCTATTTATTCAGGAGTTTCATAGTCAACATCACTGAGTCACAAGTATTTTGCAAAGCAGGTCCAGTACGCACAATACGTGACGGAATGTGCTGGGGCCTTGTGATTTCGCCTTGTCTCTGCTTCGTCTGCATGCTATCATCCTATCTTTGTTGAGGTCCTTGAAGTCTTTGGTTGTTAGTGGGCTAAAACAAAGATAACATCTGCGGCTGAGGCCACCCATCAGACAATAAGTTTCGTCCTTGCACAGATACAAAAGTCTAACATGAGCACAAAAGCTAATAACTATAGCAACGGACTTTAAGCATACTAAAGTTGTGTGATAATATATACATGATTATTCTGTAACTACTTGGTATCGGACTTATACCCAAATTTGTGGTAGCATCCAAACAACAGACAAATAAGTGATGATTACATTTTAACATAAGTGTAAATAAAACATGTTAAAAGAGAAAGTAACCAGATATTAGCAGTAAATGAACAAATGGATTAATCGATTTTTACAGCTTGTCCCTCATAAGTTTGGCAAAATAGAATGGAAAATGACAACATGTTACTGCATACGTCAGCTGACTAATCAGGATCCTTTGTTTGTTTACTTACTAATAAAAGACAAGTTGTCTTGTATGTTCACTATTTTATATATTTTTACCGAAAATTTTTTTTGTTAAAATAAAGCCAATAATGCCATTTTTTTGTGGTCCACTTTATTTAGAAAAGTATCGAAATACATCCTAGTACCAGTACCAAAATATTGGTATCAGGACAATAATACTGCATGTAATGATTTTCAATTAGTGGCAGTGTTAATTACGTGTGTTTTACTTTTCTATAAACAATTACAATTTTCTGTTTACTATTTTTTTCTGTTGTGGTTAAGACTAAACTTGTGGAGTCTCAATATATTAAATACAATCTTGCATATTCTCCCACTAAAATTGGGTGTTCGAAATTACTTTCCAGGGCCTATTATAATAGACTGTATTTATATTATTCACATGTTAATAATGCTGTATAATAGACGGCATTTATATTATTCACTTGTGAATAATGCTGTATAATAGACTGTATTTATATTATTCACGTGAATAATGCTGTATAATAGACTGTATTCATATTATTCACGTGAATAATACTGTATAATAGACTGTATTTATATTATTTATTCACGTTTGAATAATGCTGTACAGTTGACGGTATTTATATTATTCACGTGTGAATAATGCTATATAATAGACTGTATTTATATTATTCACGTGTGAATAATGCTGTATAGTTGACTGCATTTGTATTATTCACATGTGAATAATGCTGTATAATAGACTGTATTTATATTATTCACGTGTGAATAATGCTATATAATACTGTATTTATATTATTCACATGTGAATAATGCTGTATAATAGACTGTATTTATATTATTCACATGTGAATAATGCTGTATAATTGACTGCATTAGTATTATTCACATGTGAATAATGCTGTATAATAGACTGTATTTATATTATTCACATGTGAATAATGCTGTATAATAGACTGTATTTATATTATTCACATGTGAATAATGCTGTATAATAGACTGTATTTATATTATTCACATGTGAATAATGCTGTATAATAGACTGTATTTATATTATTTACGTGTGAATAATGCTGTATAATAGACTGTATTTATATTATTTACGTGTGAATAATGCTGTATAATAGACTGTATTTATATTATTCACATGTGAATAATGCTGCATAATAGACTGTATTTATATTATTCACATGTGAATAATGCTGTATAATAGACTGTATTTATATTATTCACATGTGAATAATGCTGTATAATAGACTGTATTTATATTATTTACGTGTGAATAATGCTGTATAATAGACTGTATTTATATTATTCACTTGTGAATAATGCTGTATAATAGACTGTATTTATATCATTCACGTGTGAATAATGCTGTATAATACTACATTTATATTATTCACATGTGAATAATGCTGTATAATAGACTTTATTTATATTACTCACTTGTGAATAATGCTGTATCATAGACTGTATTTATATTATTCACGTGTTCACGTGTGAATAATGCTGTATAGTTGACTGCATTTATATTATTCACGTGTGAATAATAATTTTCGAATTTTTGAAAATCGGTTAATGGTACCCGACTTTGTGCAGTTTTTTACGAACTTTCCCCCAGGTGTTGAATTTCAACTTTTTCGGACATGTTACCAGACACCTTTATAAACACATTGGTAAAGAGATTTCTTGGTAACGATTTAGTTCACAGATTGGCCAAATATCCCATAAGATGACCTTACTATATAAAAATGGTACCCATTGCCTCCCTGCTTGGTAGTCAGCACCAAGGGTTGGGAATTGGGGGTTAAATCACCACAATGATTCCCGGGCGCGGCCAACGCTGCTGCCCACTGCTCCCCTCACCTCCCAGGGGGTGATCAAGGGTGATGGGTCAAATGCGGAGGACAAATTTCACCACACCAAGTGTGTGGTACTTTAACTTTTTTTTACCTTTAAAGTTGTGGTGAGGTTATCGATAGGACCCACATAATTTGGGAATGGTGGGCTATTAAAAAATTGACCTATGGGACAGTTTTCCCTGAGTTCTATGAATTCTGTCCCGCAGCCAGTGACCAGGTAAACAATCATCGTTTTCCTTTTTAAATACATTGTTTACTGTCTGTCCATCAATTGCATGCTTAAGCAAAGAGACGCTGTTGCTAAATGGAAAAATCACCCATAAAATAATCACTTGGGGACAAAGACACTTAATTAAGGCTTCGTTAATGCACAGCAATAATCATTTCCTAACGCCCGCAGACTACACGCAACAATATGCCTCAGGTTTACAGAGTCCAGGAAAAAAAAAGTCATAATTACATAGGAGGTGAGGTAACAGGCTCTTGTCTTGTCAAAAGTCAAACATAAAATAGAAACAATAAACACATCAATGACACACCAGACTGTGTGTATTCTGCCTTGAGAAATAGTGTTGTCCCGAAACCAATATTTTAGTACCGGCACAATCATTTTTTTTTTTTGGTACTTTTCTAAATAAGGGGTACCACAAAAAAATAGCATTTTTGGCAAAATGATTCCCAGGCGTGGCCACCGCTACTGCCCACTGCTCCCCTCGCCTCACAGGGAGTGAACAAGGGGATGGGTCAAATGCAGAGGACAAATTTCACCACACCGAGTGAGTGAGACAATCATTGGTACTTTAACTTTTTAAATACAAGAGTTGTGGCAATATTTCCCTTACAAAGATAATCACCTTTGATTGACGACAGAATTTCAATGTGTTCCTGCTTTAATATGTAAAAAAAGGCAGCAATGTAAATATTGTATGCATAGCAATTTCTAGGATTCAGATTTGCCTCCTGAAACGATCTTCCAGTTGTTACTTTTGACCAGCAGATGTCAGTAAAAGGAAAAAGGCTGCTGAGCAGACAGGCTTTTAAAAGGAAAACACATGATGATAGCCTGTCTTGAATGGTTATTATTTCTAACTGTGGTTGACTTATTTCAGGGGTCGGGAACCTTTTTGGCTGAGAGAGCCATGAAAGCCAAATATTTCAAAATGTATTTCCGTGAGAGCCATATAATATTATTTAACACTGAATACAACTAAATGTGTGCATTTTTAAGTAAGACCAACATTTTTAGAGTATAATAAGTCTCTTATTCTTTTTTATTAACATTGTTATTCTGAAGCTAACCAATAATAAATCAAATGTCATGTCTGTTGATCATGTTTTTGTTTGGTCATGTGCTGTTTGTCCTTTGGACTCTTTAAGTTCCTGTTTTTTTCCACTCCCTTGTCTGGTTTCCTTGGTTACTCATTTTGTCCACCTGTCACCTGCTTCCCGAGCACTAATCAGAGGCAGTATTTAAGCTTGTCTTTGCCAGTCAGTCGCCCTGGCGTCAATGTGATCTTTTCTTGCTCTGTGCTGACTTGTTTCATGCCATGCCAAGTAAGTTTTGTTTATGTTCATAGTCTTGTTTATGCGTTAGCTTTGTTCCTGAGCCCAAGTTGTGCCTCCACTGTGAGCGATTTTTGTTTGTATCTTTTTTTAGTTAAAATTAAATCATGTTTTTACCTAAATGCCATGTCCCGAGTAGTCCGTCTGCCTTCCTGGGAGAACGACCCCGCAGAAAGCTGCGACCCCCCCCCCCCCCATTGTGACATAAAATACTTCTTACCATTAATGCGACTTCTTGAACAGGTGCAGTAGAAAACAGATGGATGGATTTAAATGCATGAGAATGTTTTATATTTTGCGCGTTATTTTTAGCACTGTGATTACCTGCAAAATTATTCATAATTATCGAGTTAAGCAATGTCAGCTAAGATTTATCTGAGAGCCAGATGCAGTCATCAAAAGAGCCACATCTGGCTCTAGAGCCATAGGTTCCCTACCCCTGTTCTATTTGTTTCTTCTCTTACAAGAACACGGAATCTCTTTTTGGGATCTGGTTACTCTTTCTAGTTCATTTTGAAGAGAGTATCAACTAAAAAGAAGAGCTCTCTGAAAATAATCATTAGGTCTGTTAATCACTCCAATTTTAGCCTCTGCAGTTGTTTAAAAAAAAACATTTCACTGTCAGTTTAAACAATCTTCTTGAACAAAAAAAGCTATTAAAATGGAAATTCTGGGATATTTAAATACTGATTGACATTCACTTGTTTAAGTTATTACTTGAACTTCACATCTTTTTCTTGCAATGTTCTTTTTGTAATTGTCTGTCTTAACCTTTTAATAAACATACATTTTAGTTGATAGGTCAGTACTGTAAAATTGACAGTTCTCTACCACAGGGGGTCTTAACCTTTTTAACCTTGGGCCTAACTTTTCCACTACAGACTCCAAACAAAAATGAACAAAAGTGTAATCTTACTCTTGAATTCTATTCAATAATTATATCCAAACTCTTTGCAGTTTATGAATAAACCTTGTCAAATAATAGGAAATCAGATTATCAAGGCTTAAGTAAGGCTGAGTAAATAAACAGAATGTATAACGCAAAAGAAGGGCCATTTACATGCAATTACTCAGTTCTAAAATGGATAAATTCTAACTCATTTAACACTGCACTGCAGTCATAAGTTTACATACACTTAAAAAGAACAATGTCATGGCTGTCTTGAGTTTCCAATAATTTCTACATTTCTTATTTTTTTGTGATAAGAGTGATTGGAGCACATACTTGTTGGTCACAAAAAACATTCATGAAGTTCGGTTCTTTTTTTAATTTATTATGAGTCTACTAAAAATGTGAGCAAATCTGCTGGGTCAAAAGTATACATACTGCAATGTTAATATTTGCTTACATGTCCCTTGTTCCGGCAGCTTCCAATTCACTGCAGAACTGCTTATTGTTGGTTCTCGGTTGACTCTTGATAATCCTGACCAATTTTCTCTCAGCAGCAGGTGATAGCTTGCGTTTTCGTCCTGATCGTGGCAGTGACAAAACTGTGCCATGCATTTTATACTTACTAACGATTGTCTGCACAGTTGCTGTTGGGACCTTAAATTGCTTTGAAATGGCTCCAAGTGATTTTCCTGACTTGTTTAAGTCGTTTTTTCAGATCTGTGCCGAGTTCCTTTGACTTTCCCATTGTCGCGTTTGTAACAGAGTCTAATGACTGCGTCACATGAGCCCTATTTAAATGGGCTCAGAGAAGTCAACAGGTGTCGTCAATCATAATCAATCAATGTTTACTTATACAGCCCTAAATCACTAGTGTCTCAAAGGGCTGCACAAACCACCACGACATCCTCGGTAGGCCCACATAAGGGCAAGGAAAACTCACACCCAGTGGGACGTCGGTGACAATGATGACTATGAGAACCAATGGATGTCGAGCGGGTCTAACATGATACTGTGAAAGTTCAATCCACAATGGATCCAACACAGTCGCGAGAGTCCAGTCCAAAGCGGATTCAACACAGCAGCGAGAGTCCCGTTCACAGCGGAGCCAGCAGGAAACCATCCCAAGCGGAGGCGGATCAGCAGCGCAGAGATGTCCCCAGCCGATACACAGGCAAGCAGTACATGGCCACCGGATCGGACCGGACCCCCTCCACAAGGGAGAGTGGGACATAGAAGAAAAAGAAAAGAAACGGCAGATCAACTGGTCTAAAAAGGGAGTCTATTTAAAGGCTTGAGTATACAAATGAGTTTTAAGGTGAGACTTAAATGCTTCTACTGAGGTGGCATCTCGAACTGTTGTATAACAGAGTACTGGAGCCCGAACGGAAAACGCTCTATAGCCCGCAGACTTTTTTTGGGCTTTGGGAATCACTAATAAGCCGGAGTCCTTTGAACGCAGATTTCTTGCCGGGACATATGGTACAATACAATCGGCAAGATAGGATGGAGCTAGACCGTGTAGTATTTTATACGTAAGTAGTAAAACCTTAAAGTCACATCTTAAGTGCACAGGAAGTCAGTGCAGGTGAGCCAGTATAGGTATATATGTATGTATATATGTATATAAAGGTATATACAGTATAGGTATATATGTATGTATATATGTATATAAAGGTATATACAGTATAGGTATATATGTATATAAAGGTATATACAGTATAGGTATATATGTATGTATATATGTATATAAAGGTATATACAGTACAGGCGTAATGTGATCAAACTTTCTTGTTCTTGTCAAAAGTCTAGCAGCCGCATTTTCTACCAACTGTAATCTTTTAATGCTAGACATGGGGAGACCCGAAAATAATACGTTACAGTAATCGAGACGAGACGTAACAAACGCATGGATAATGATCTCAGCGTCTTTAGTGGACAAAATGGAGCGAATTTTAGCGATATTACGGAGATGAAAGAAGGCCGTTTTAGTAACGCTTTTAATGTGTGCCTCAAAGGAGAGATCAATCACTTGAAGTTAAGATGCCATGCCATGAAGCTAATTTGATTGTAAATTTTGTACATCACCAAAATTGATCATGTATGTTGCTGTATGTATACTTATGACCCAGCAGATGTGGTCACATTTTCAGTAAACCCATAAAAAATTGATGAAAGAACCAAACTTCATGAATGTGTTTTTTGTGACCAACAAGTATGTGCTCCAATCACTCTATCACAAAAAAATAAGAGTTGTTGAAATTATTGGAAACTCAAGGCAGCCATGACATTATGTTCTTTACAAGTGTATGCAAACTTTTGACCACGACTGCAAACGACTGTAGTGACTTTACTTCTAGATTTCTTCTGTTGGATATTGTCATTACTGCCACAAGTGGAGTACTGTACGGCAGTGGTTCTCAAATGGGGAACGCGTACCCCTGGGGGTACTTGAAGGTATGCCAAGGGGTACGTGACATTTGTTCTTAAATATTCTAAAAATAGCAACAATTCAAAAAAACTTTATAAATATATTTATTGAATAATACTTCAACAAAATATGTATGTAAGTTCATAAACTGTGAAAAAAAATACAACAATGCAATATTCAGTGTTGAAAGCTAGATTTTTTTGTGGACATGTTCCATAAATATTGATGTAAAGATTTTTTTTTTTGTGAAGAAATGTTTAGAATGAAGTTGATGAATCCAGATGGATCTCTATTACAATCCCCAAAGAGGGCACTTTAAGTTGATGATTACTTCTATGTGTAGAAATCTTTATTCATAATTGAATCACTTGTTTATTTTTCAACAAGTTTTTAGTTATTTTTATCTTTTTTTCCAAATAGTTCAAGAAAGACCACTACAAATGAGCAATATTTTGCACTGTTATACAATTTAATAAATCAGAAACTGATGACATAATGCTGTATTTTACTTCTTTATCTCTTTTTTTCAACCAAAAATGCTTTGCTCTGATTAGGGGGTACATGAATTAAAAAAAATGTTCATAGGGGGTACATCACTGAAAAAACGTTGACAACCACTGCCGTACGGTACCCATACGGACCACAGCTGAGAAACAAATATTTTGGCAAACTCACTAGGATGCCCTCGCGGTCCAAAATTGGTCCCTCGTCCTATGGTTGAAAAACACTGTCGTACCACGTGTTCAGAGAGAGAACAGTTGTGAGTGAGCAATACGTTGAGAAGGCAAATGAACACGCACAGACATGAATGTGAACAGATCATCGAGGTTTTTAATAATCATCAACACATTTATATACAGAGCAAGCAATGTCTTATTTAAATGACCAAAATAAAATGTAAATCATAAAATGCCATTTTCCTGTTTTTCCCCCCACGTTTTAAAATCCCCTCAAAGGCATTCAAAGACGATGGAGGAGCAGTTGAGTTATGTGCTGAGAAAACCCTTCACAATACCATCCGGTTAAGATAGCCCTGGTTGCGAGTGGATGGCTCCGATACCCACCACAGGAAATGGAAATGACCCAAACCGTAGTTGAAATTATGCAGATGCAGCTCAAATAAGCAACAATGACTCTCCACACACAGGAGGTGATTGTCTGATACACTAACAATAGTCGGACTTAGGGATGTTTCAAGCTGTTCATGGCACCCCTCCAAATAAGAAGTCCTACATGATGTAAAATGATGAATTATTTCCTCTCAGCCTGCATCTCCCTGTTAAATTTAGCTGCCGCTTTAAAAGAAAGATAATCACAACCAGGGCAGAACTAATTGAATTTGTCATGTTTTGTGTGTGCTCCTCTCTGGTTTTGCAGCCACATCGTTCCAAATACCTCAGATTTCACAACATGAGGTTTCCTTTTGCAACTTTATCCAAGCTTGTGTCAATTAATGGACAGAAACTTAATCCGCTAAAAAAAAAAAAACAAGGGGGAGGACAAAAGATTAAAGAGGGAATACAGCAGAACAAGGAAGCAGAGTCCACTTAAAGAAAGAAAGCAATAAAAGTAAAACCAATTTAGACAAATCTTTTACAAAAACAAACGTTGCACAACTATTACGTTTGGTTTCAGTCTTTACAACAGTGACTGCTTGAATTAAGCAGCAACACTTGAGGGGATGTCGGTGAAAATCACTATATTTACACACACTCACATTCACGCTATAGTCATACACAGGTCGATGTGTTCGGTTTCTTCAGTGGTGCGACCCACTCGCACAAACTATGGAGAGCAGAGTGGGGAGGAAAGGATGGTGCTAGGCCAACCAACTAAGATGCTCTTCTATTGTACTTTGTGTGAGGCTCAGACACGTCACCTGACCTCCAACAAAAGGGAACTACACAGCGGGCATTTTGTCCTGAAAAAGGCTTTTGTTGTATTTTCCTGTCAGTGAAGTGGCTCCCAAAGAAGAAAACGGTATCTTCACAAAGTTTGTCTAACCTTTAGTCAGTGAGAGAGCCTGCAGAGAAAAAAATACTACATGTAATATCAATTCCAATAGGTCTAAGTAAGAAACTAGGGTGAGGGGGATGGATGACAGTCAATTTCCTCTCAATAGGGATGGGTGATTCTGCTGATTGGGTGGAATTGATTGTTGATGAATCTTGTCTTAAAGCCACTGGGGCGAAACTGAGTGCAGAATAATGTAATGCCTTTATATTAGACACTGCTGTGTACAGTATACATTACTAGAACATAGGGATGTAATGGTATCAAAATCCCCCGGCACGATATGACGATATTAAGGCCATGGTAATGTTTTTATTGTGGTACATTTCCAACAGAAAAAATGCCATATTGTTTAAATTGAAGTGCCAGAAATGTTTGAGATAAACTCACTTACTGTAACTAAACACAAATGTAAAGGTAAAATGTGCTAATCATACTACAAATATGTATTTTTAAGTGCAAATTACTGTCACTAAACATCCACTGTTTCAAACAATAATTAAAAAAAACCTCACAGTTGAGTGTCTTTACATTGACAACATGAACGTCCAGTGTAAGACGAGAATATTCACCTTAGTGTCTTCCAGCTTTTACTTTTTGAGAGGCAATGTCCTCCACAGTGGACATGTTCATATCACTTTGAAAAATGCCGTTTCTCAAAAAAGGTAACTAATAATTTAACTTTAAATAATATAAATACCCTACAAAATGATGTTTAGCTTCAATGGCTTCAAAAATATTTTCTGTGTGACAGTTTATGAAGAGGCAACTTGTCCAAGGTATATCTTGCCTTCCGCCAGAATGCAGCTGGACTGCATTCATCAAGTTGCTTATCAGTTTACTCCTATTTACCGTCTACAATTTTTTTGTTGGCGATTTCCCTCTGTGCGCTGGGACATAACCAGCTGCCTGTGTCGCCTTGGAAACGCTCAAGACAAAAGTGGCACGCCTTTGCTTTGCAGAACGCAGACTTTCTTACCTCTGCCAAAGAGGTTATGTTTTTGCCAGAATTTTTGTATTTTTTAGGGACATAACTCAAATAGGTATGAATAGATTGATTATTTTTTCAAGGAAATGTCCAAAAAACAACTACTCATCTACTACCAACACACTTCACTTCCTGCTTACAGTGTTCCACGCACCCCACCATGTCGCTGTGTAGAGAATTCCAAGAGATGTAGTTTATTTACAGACCCGGCCAACGCTAAGACGCCAGAAAAAAACACGCCAAGTTTTTGTTTGATGCCGTCATGCATCACAGCATTATTGTGTGTGAAGACTATAAAACCGCAAAACCACGGTATCTACAATACCGCTACACCACTACTACGACATAGCAGAAACATAATACATTGAAGAATGGCATAACACCTCATGATTCAATAGGATATAGTCCATTCTACACATTTTTCAAAGGCAGAGATGGTCCTAATAAAAAAATGTTGATGACTTGACTGTTGAGAATGCAGTTGATTGTATGTCAGATTGTTGACCAATTCTGATTTAACAGAGCCAAATAAGAGAGGACAACATGGCTGCATCAGAAGGATGATGAAGGGCCAAAAAGGAGAGGACAACTTGGCCGCATCAAACAGAGGCGGTGATTAGTTTAAACTGAAGTTTTTAAAGAGCATATTTATTCATTTCTTCCCTAACAAAGCATTGTTAAAAACAAGTTTTTTTGGAATCTAATAAAAAAAAAAACTATTTATATTCTGTTGCTGCATTGTAATTATTTAATGAGTATACGCAATAAAAATCTACAAAAGCCAGCCCTCATGGAGTACCCAATCCGAGGACGTGTTTTCCGCCCGGCCTCTGCAACAGAGTGCACATGAGAGCGGTGGTGTATTGATGGGTGCCATATGACGTCACATCTGACTCATTGAATACGTGTGGTGATCAAGCCAGTGTCTATTCTCATTGGGTACTAGGCGCCATTTTGACTTTCGCCAAAAAATAAAATAAAAAAAGTCCTATGCTTGCATTGTTTTCATCTGTACAAACATTTCAAATAGCAATAAGGATAAATGTTCTTTCACAGTTCCTCTAGAAGGGCGGAAGACGTTACAATTTTACGAAAGACGACGACGAGAAAGGTAGCACACACATCAGTCCAAGAATGCACATGTTTGCAATGATCACTTTGCTAAAGGTTTGTTTGATATACTTTTAAAGTTTAAGGTTTCCCATAAGTATTATCTTGATATTATTTGTATTTCTTAAAACCATTTGTTCTTTCTACGAGTGTTTAGAAAAGCACCAACTTGGAGAGTCCAAAAAAAAGAAAGCAAATGTGAGCAATACCTAAGAGCTTGTACCAAATGCAGCCATCATAAATGAAGCTTTTAGCACATACACAATGTTGAGCTCTATAGTTATATTTTGATAAAGACAGGAAAAACAGCACGTTCGACAAACATGGCTGTAGATGCAAAGTTAGATCATGAAATGCAACCTTACCCGAGCAAGGACGATGCATGTTTATCTGAGAGTCTTGATATAAATGTCCTTGACCCAGTCACGCACAAAGAAGTTGTACACCTCCACGTTTTCATCCATTTTGTCGTGTAGAATAGCATCTGGAGCACCAGTTAGTTTGACATGTCTGAGAATGCGACCGACGCACAATCCTTGATATCACTTAACAAATCTTTTTTGAAGGGTGGAGTGCCATCTCCAGGTTGGAGAGGAGACCCTGCCCCAAGTGGAGGAGTTCAAATACCTAGGAGTCTTGTTCACGAGCGGGGGAAGAGTGGATCGTAAGATCGACAGGCGGATCGGTGCGGCGTCTTCAGTAATGCGGACGTTGTATTGATCCGTTGTGGTGAAGAAGGAGCTGAGCCGGAAGGCAAACCTCTCATTTTACCGGTCGATCTACGTTCCCACCCTCACCGATAGTCATGGGTCAAGACCGAAAAGACAAGATCACGGGTACAAGCGGCCGAAATGAGTTTCCTCCGCCAGGTGGCGGGGCTCTCCCTTAGAGATAGGGTGAGAAGCTCTGCCATCCGGGAGGAACTCAAAGTAAAGCCGCTGCTCCTCCACATTGAGAAGTGAATTATATTTATATGGCGCTTTTTCTCTAGTGAATCAAAGCGCTTTACATAGTGAAACCCAATATCTCATTTTTTTTACATTTAAAGCAATGTGGGTGGCACTGGGAGCAGGTGGGTAAAGTGTCTTGCCAAGGACACAACGGCAGTGACTAGGATGGCGTAAGCGGGGATTGAACCTGCAACCCTCAAGTTGCTGGCCCGGCCGTTCTACCAACCGAGCTATAACGCTCCCTAGGGAGGTGTTTAGGGGACGTCCGACCGGTAGGCCACGGGGAAGACCCAGGACACGTTGGGAAGACTATGTCTCCCGGCTGGCCTGGGAACGGCTCGGGATCCCCCGGGAAGAGCTGGACGAAGTGGCTGGGGAGAGGGAAGTTTGGGCTTCCCTGCTTACGCTGCTTCCCCCGCGACCCGACCTCGGAAAAGGGGAAGAAGATGGATGGATGGATGGATGGATGGAAATCTTTTTTGATAAAGGAGATGGATCTATTCCATTGTACGTATCTGCTTTTTGCAGGAAGATCTAGGCCCCTTGCGTACGCAGAGTTAGCGTGCGGCTTGCTGGACCACATCTATCTTGGCTTGGTTGACCACCACTGTTTTTCACTTCCGGGAAGAAGTCATATGTCAGAACACAAACAATAGGTGCCGTGATCGGTGTGGCCGCGAACAGTTGAGGGGTTTTTAATCTTTATTAATGTACAGGTTTTAAAAGGACAATTTCATGTTGATGTGCATCTATTACAAAATAAATGAAGGTTATAGCAAGAATAAAAATAGTTCACTTCAACCGTTTTTATTAAAAAATGCTGTAGTGTGTTTGATCCGGTTAATCAAACAAAGCTATAGCGAGATTACGCAATTATTAAAATAATCGAGAGCTGCAGCCCGACTAACATAAATACATATCTTTCTTAAAGTTTTTTTTTACTGAAATGCATACGCCATCTATAAGAGGAAAAGTTGCAGTTTTTACCTTGACCGCTTGAAAACTCTTTAATATTCGTCATCTGAGAGGTGCGGTCTAGCAATAGCCATCTCCTCCTTACTGTTTGCAATCATCTTACATTTCTAGAGAAAAGAAGAGACAGTTTAGTGAAAATGCTCAAAAATTGCCCAGTTTTGTAACATTCTTTACCTCTGTCAGCTCCTTTATGGTATGGATGTTAGCTTGCTGCGTGACCTTTCTTTTCACTTCCTCGATGTGGTCCAGGTTCAGGGATGGGGTTGGCGGCAAAAGACACGGAGGAGGTTTGTTGGTGATAGTGGGAAGTGGGGTCATAGGAGGCATGGCCGCCAAAGCACCCATGTTGGTCAAGGCGGCCGTCATAGTGGCCGCAGTCATGCTTGCCATGGCCGCACTCATGGTGATGTTGGACATGTTGGGCATTCCTGGAATAGTGGGCAACCCCATTGGACCTAAATTGCCCATATTTGGCATCCCCATGCCCATGGAGAGGGGTAAAGGTAGAGGAAGTGATAGCGGGCTGGGTGACGGGGTCGGCAAGGGAAGCTGAAGGATGGCTTTTGGCCGGAGACTCTCAGGAATTGGCACCCCGGCTTTGGCACACATGGCAGCCGCATTGGCCTTGGCTATCTCCAACAACTGGTCCTTATCTAGGTGAGACACAAGACAAGGAATGCATACAGTGAAAGATAACCCCAAAAAAACAACTAATTAAATGAGTGCCAATTAATTGTGAACACATAAAAAGTTTTACCAAGTTCCGTAAGCCGAGGAGGAGTCTTGCTAGTGCTACGCCGTGTCCGTGATCCTGAACGGCGCTGTTTGCGTAAAATCAGAACTGGAGAATGACTTGGTTCCCTCTTCCATCTGTCTCGTCTATCAAAGGAGCGACTGCGAAACACTGGAGCTGGACGTCTCCCTCGCCCTCTCGACCTTGATCGCCGTCTCCGCTCAGATGAGCGAGACCTGGACCTCCTACCCCTGTCGCCTGACCTAGACCTTTTCTTGCGGGCCAATGAGCGGCTCCGCGATCTCTTGTTCCTGTCAGTGGACTTGGATCTTTTCCTCACTCTGGCGTTGGGCGAGCGGGATCGCTTCTTGCGGGGTTGAGAGCGAGACTTGGATCGGCGTGCCCTGGTTCGAGACTTGGAACGGGATCGCTTGCGTCGGGTGCTGGAGCGAGAAGGGCTAGATTTTCTACGCCGACCAGGACTCCGCGATTTTGAGCGACGCTTCTTCTTTTCTAGCGGAGAGACAGATTCTCTTTTTCTGACTGGTGACTTGGACCTGAAAACAACAGACACATTGTATTTGGGTCACAGCTAGTTTGATATGAGGCATGGGTACTGAATTAACATGTATTCATCTTTGACTCGAGTCACATTTTAGTACAGTTTGTATTCATTGAAAAACTATTGTGAGTTTTAAGCACATAAAAAATGTTGCATACTCAAATCACAAACCTTTTTCGAGGCGAAGCTGACCGAGAAGGTTCTCTTATATTTGTAGGTGAACGTGAGAGCTCTTTGTTCTGCCTTGTAGGAGAAGGTGAACCAGAGGAACATCTCTGGAATTCGGATTCTGTTTCTACAGGCAAGGAAGAATCATTCTCTTCGCCTGACCTTTCAGAACCATCAGAGCCAGTCGGCCCAGGGCCAGGCTCCTCAGGGCCAGGCTCCTCAGCGCCAGAGTCAGAAACGTCTTGTTCGTAGGATAAGCTTGCCGCCTCCTGTTCCTCCTGTTCTTCTTCAGGGACGGCCACAGGCTCCTCAGGTGGCTCCTCAGGTGGCTCCTCAGGTGGCTCCTGGGACTCATCCATAGAGATAGTAGCAGGTGGACTGGGAGGACCGAAAGAGGTCACAGGTTTCCAACCACCTGTAGTAACTACAAGGAAAACAGTTTTTAACAATTCCATTCTTTGTAGCTGAGGGGGAAGTAGCGGTGTTGGGGTAAATCCAACACCACGGCAGACTTTCATATTTAGGAACATTTCTTTTAGATGTAAGAAACAAAATAACTGACCTGCTGGATAAACCACTTCATCTTCTGCAGCCGTCAGTTCTTGGGTTGGTTGTTGCTCTGCCTGTGGAGAAGAGGATGTCTTCTCCTCAATGGGAAGGGCTGAAGTGGATCTGGCAGGGGACGAGCTATCAGACGGCCTATCGCTTGACTCAGACCGGGATCTGGACTTGGATCTGTGCAAGCCAACAGAAACAGATTTTGACTTGGACCTTCTGCTGATGATCCTTGGAGACTTGGACCTCTTTCGGCTCGGTAGTGGTGAACGCGTCTTTGAGCGGTGCCTTCTGGGCAATGAGCGGGATTTTGAGCGTTTGCTAGACCTTGGTGGTGGAGACCGCTTTCTCCTAGCTGGGGACCGAGAGCGCCGTCTAACCGGGGACCTGGATTTGGAGCGCCAGCGAGATGTAGGGGTTCGGGATTTGGTCCGTTTACGGAGGCTCCTTGATCTCGAGCGGCGATGACGTTTGTAGGTTATAGGAGTACGTGATCGAGACCGCCTGCTCCTGCGGGCAGATCGGGAGCGTGAGCGACGGGATCTTGGAGGTGGTGACCTCCTATGTCGTGACAAAGATCTACTTGAGCGTCTGCCACCAACACGTTTAGCCAAGGAACGCGACCTGGAGCGGCGGTAAGGGCGTCTCGATCTGGAGCGACGAGCCTTGATAACGGAGCGTGACCGTGAGCGCCTACTGCCTGCACCGCCACGTCTGGGCGAGCGGGTCCTGGAGCGCCTCAAGCCTCCTCGTGAGCGGGACCCCGACCTTTTCCGGCTTCGCTTTGTAGATCGAGATCTAGAACGAGACCTGCGCCCGCTACGCTTTGGTGATCTCGAGACTCTTCTTTTTGGAGACAGAGGACTTCTATGTCGCTTTGGGGACACAGACAAGGACATCCTTGGACGTTTTGGAGACTTTGATTTCCTTGGTGACTTTAATGCCTTCTTCTTGGGGGTAACGGAACGAGAGCTAGACCGTGATTGATGTCTAGCTTTCTTAGGAGACCTAGACGATGGGGAGACACTCTTCTTCCTTGGTTTAGGAGATTGAGACCGAGAGACAGAGCGAGACAACTGACGATTTTTTAGAGGCGTGGGAGATTTTTTGTCCTTTGAGGCTGATCTTGAACAATTTCCAGGTGGTTCTTCCGTTGTCGCTGCAGCTTGACCATCATTATTTTGCTTAGGAAGAGCTGGTGATGGTGACCGACTATGTTGTGATCCAGACCGCTTAATGTCCGGGCCCGCTACTGACCTGGGAGATTCTGATCTTGGTGAATCTGATTCTTTTAAAGTCGCTGGCTGCATTACATTTGAATCCTCTTTCGGTATCGGCTCATCTTTGGGTGCATTACCTTCCTGTTTGGGAATAATATCAGGAAGTTCATGGCTGAAACTACCATCACCTATACAGGCTTCTTCCTTTACCTGAATTGTTGCTGTCTGTGTTATCTCATCCTGACATGGCAATGGCGGTCTGATATCGTTTTCTGTTCCATTGGTGTGACTATCGTTTGCGGTCTTCTCTGCTTTAGGGGAAACATCCACATCGGCAATGCTCTCATTTTTCACTTGAGGTGGTTCAGGATTCAGCATGAGGTTTAGAACTTCTTTCTCCTCACCTCGTTTGTTTCTTGTTGACATTCTGGTCACTGGCTCATGCCTGCCAGGTACTACAGCCGGGGAGGTTTTGCTATCACCTGTTGCTGCACGTGCCTCCATTTCAGACTCAGACCCTGAGCCTGAGCTGCTATCAGACGAGGAGCGTGACTGGGATTTTTTTTCATCCTTCTTCTTCTTCTTTTTCTTCTTCTTGGCAGCATGTCTTTTGTGTTTTTTAGATTTTGTATCTCCCTCCTTGTCCACACAATCTGACAAGACAATTAATGAGTCTTTTTATTCTATTTCCTTAGATTGTTTTACATTTGAGAACAATATTTAAGAATAGAAAGTGAGATATCCTTATATTTTTTTTAATTACATACCTGTTTTGTCTTCCTTCAGCCCAACATGATCTCCAGTTTTTGTCACAGCTGCCAGCCTTGCACTATAAAAACAAAGCCATGTAAGTTTAAAAATTCCAACAACCATTATTTTAGTTTTGTTTGACCAACACATTGTTGTTTTAAGTGAATAATTATTCTGAAATAACCCGCAATTAGGGATGATGTTTGATAAGAACTTATCGAGTTCGAGCCCATTATCGAATCCTCCTATCGAACCGATTCATTATCGATTCTCTTATCAAATCCAGATAGGTTGTTGTATATGAAAAAAACAATATTTGGTTTAACAAAAGCTCACTTTTATTTCATAAGAAAAAAGTAAAATAAATAAATATTGACTGTTACCCCCCTAAAAAAATATATGACTGTTGTTACCCAAATGTATATTAAGAGGGATTTTTCTGAAAAACAAACACATACAGTAACACAAAAACAACCTGTCTCTGATCACTATAGGAGTAAAAATAATAATATAGTGTTAAATAAAATAAGTCTCTTGGGCACAAAACTGAAAATAATACAGCTCTCCAAAAAGTGCACTTCTGCTGCTTTTGGAACATACTAACTACACACACTATGACACTAAGAACACCACAGTCATAAATCAACAATTATTCCCCCTTACATGAGAGCGAAGCCTGGCAATAATTGCATATTGCCTGTTCTGCCCTCACTGTATGTGTTGAGGTTATACAGCTTGGCGGACAGCTAACAAACAATCCAAAGCAGATTAATCCATTCAGGCTCTTTATTGTTGTTTATCTATCTTTACTTTTGTCTTGCACTGGACTGTTTTTTTAAACTGAAATACACACAATAACAAATGTATAAGCTATGTGATTGAATTAACATACTGAAATGTAATAAACAATATGTAAATATTAGCTTCACACCAATATACAGTACGATCATCAAACAAATACTTCTAAGTGTTGAAACTATTTCGATGGTGGAAATACACGACTGGCAGGCATTTTAAGTCCTAAAAACGTCCATTGAAACAGTGCACAAAAATCGTTTTTCAATAAACATCTTAGTATCTAACTTAACCACTTTCGACCTTAATAAACCAGTTAAACAGTTAACTTACAGACTTGTCTTTTCCAAGGCTCGTAAGAGCTAACACAACTTGTCTACGTCTCAATTGTCTTAACCCGGAAGTGCCCAAACTAATGACGCGTAGTATTTTCATATCGCCACAAGGTGTCAGTAAGATTCTAAAAACAAATGGGCATAACATTGCAGGTCCCACAGGCCATTTCCTGTACCTGGGAAGGGATTCGTTCCCAGGGATTCGATTAAAGAACCAACTCTTTTTCTTTACTGTAGTGGCCTTGATAACAGGAACCGGTTCTCAAAAAGGGATTAGAGTCCATGGAATCGGTTCTTTTCTTATCGAACAACCGGGAGAACCAATTTCGAACATCAACCTTACCCGCAATATCATCATTTATTGGAATCAATTAGGGCTGGGCGATATTGCCTTTTTTTTGATATCGCAATATTTTTAGGCCGTATCGCAATATACGATATATATTACGATATTTTGCCTTGGCCTTGAATGAACACTTGATGCATATAATCACAGCAGTATGATGATTCTATGTGTGTACATTAAAACATTCTTCTTCATAATGCATTAATATATGCTACTTTTTAACTTTCATGCAGAGAGGAAAATCATAACTAAATCAATTGACCAAAAGTATATTTATTAAAGTTATTAAGCAATGGCACAAACATTCAAGTCATTTCCAAAACATAAATTGCAAGATTGTCAGAGACATTTTAAGTGTCAAATAAAAATGAGCTGAATAATAAGAAATCAAATAGTATTCATCCTTTACTATGTGGTATGTTACTATGGTTATGAAATTATCTTCATTCTCTCGCGAGTGACTTTTCAAATGATGCTACATATTAGCAGTAATGCTACTTTTTATAGCAACGCTTTCCCCCCCACACTTGACAAATTACGGTTGTCTGTTCGACATATTCCCACTTGAAGCCAAACCACCGCCAGACGATGGAAACCCTGCTGTTTTTCTTGGGAATTGTTACCAGATCCGCAGCATCTTTCTCTCGTGCAGCTACGTTAGCAGCTAACGTTAGCCATGCCGCTAGCTCTCTGCCCTGCGAGGGCGTGTATGTGACGTGACAGTTTGTGACGAATGTGCGCCTGCTTGTCTGCGAGGAGACACAGGAAAGAACGAGGAGAGCCTGAAGTGTACGCCCGCAGCTAAAAGTCCTGCGTGAGAACGTATACTCGAATATTACAATATAGTCCTTTTCTATATCGCACAGAGACAAATCCGCGATATATCATATATATCGATATATCGCCCAGCCCTAGAATCAATTATATTTTGCGGTAGGGCCGCAAGATTCTGGCCAAAATAATAATCACAATTATCTTCATCAATATTAGAACCACAATTATTTGCTGTTAATTAAAACATATTTTATTACAATTTCTATTTTAAACAAACAGTAGGTGAACTTGCCTCTCATTCCAAAATGAAACTATAAAAATATTGTATTAATAATAAAACAAAATGTACAAAAGACAAAGGGATAACTAAAATAAATAATATATATAATAACATATATATTAAAAAGTGCTAACAAGTGAAAAAATAAGATAATACACATACATTGTACTGTTCACGGTATATTTAGGACATACAGTATGTCCATGGACAAATAAAAAATTAACGTTATTTTGGCGTGTCTTTAAAAGATGGAGGGATACAGGGTCCCTCGGTGCACGATTAATGATATGGTTGTCTGTATTATGGGCAACTCCACTTTTGTAACGGTTTGTCCGGGCTTTCCGCCAGCAACCCCCTGTTAGCAACCAGCTTTACAGTTCAGGCAAATGGTGGCGGTTAAGAAAAGAGTATGGTTAATGCTTAACGTGTCTCCGAAAATCGATAATTTCCAACGCAGGTTTGCCATGCAACACGCTGTGGTAATTGTTGTCTGTTCATCAGTGCGGGAGCCTTTCCGAGTTTCACGAAACAAGCAGGAGTGCCTATAGAACGGCAAAGCGTGCTGTCTTTTTCCGGGGTTAAAATGTGTGCTTATGGTACACTGCGGAAACTCTGCAGGCGGTATCTTTTTGGGGAGCATATACCACAACAATATTGTACCGTGGCCTCAATACCATCATAATATCATACCGTTAGATATTAATACCATTACATCCCTAATAAAAATGTGCTAGTATGTTTGGTTGTTAAAATTATTGGATTTACATCATTTCTTATCGTAAAATTGCTTCCGTTTTAGTCTGACCTTTTGAATGTAATAAAAACCGAGAGACCACAGTCGTCTCACTTTCATGACTGTTCTTTGCTCTTTTCAGGTCTTTAATTTTTTTTTTTAGGTCAATGTTGAAATGTTTTGCATCTGAATATTATAGTAAGGTAAATGCAATGTTATTTAAAATTCTAGTAAACTGTCACATTAACAACAATTACAGTGAAAGATTGGGACCACTTTTTCACCGAGAAGAAGAAAGGACCCTAGAAGGTGGGTTGCAATCACGTGATCTAGAAGCACATCCGGGCACGTCTATGTTCCCATTAGGCTACTGTTTATTTACCTGAATCCGGGAAAATTTGGGCATATTTTGAAATGTTTAGAGGGAAATATATAAGCGATCATGAAAAAAATATTTAAAAAGGGATGGAGTGGATTGATACATTCTTAATAATTTTTTTTAAATGGATTTAAAACATTTGTCATTATCAAGACAATACTGATCGCCACAACTTTACTTCATTTGACACACTCAGTATTTACAGAACAAAAGATTGAAGACACAACATGTCTTTACATCTGAAGGGGTCCACACATTCAGCAATAATCCGTAAAACAAATTTGGAATTATTCGTGCTTTGGTAAGTAACGCATTTAATTGACATAACGAGAGCCGAGCTGCTTATTACGACGCTAATGAGAAAAAGTATGTTTGTTTGAAGTTCAATTCCTGCTACAAATATTAGTCTAATCTACAATTCATGTCTGCAATTTTTATAATGTGAAGTTCATATTATGTGTACTTATTTAGCTTGAGCTATCCCTGTTGTTCAGCAATGTTTGTCAGCGATATCCAGATTCAGTGATGTCGAGCATACAACAGATTTATTCATCTATCTTATAAACACTATTAGGGATATTTTATTGATGCTAGGAAGTATCATCAAAGACACTATAATGTAGTCATCTGTGTCGAATAAAGCACTTGGCTTTCCTACACAACTAAGCTTTTAGTTTCTGTTATGAATATCGACTACAAAAATATGGTGGATCAGCCCAACAATTAGGGGTGGTCGATATGGACCAAAAAGTATATCCATATATTTTCACATAAACTCTATATCCGAGATATATTTTGATATATTTTCCGGTGAAAGTATACATTTAAAGATATTCAATTTTGAGCGAGATTCACTGAAATTGAAGTGAATGATAACTGTACTGTAAACAGTCAGTGGCACTTTTATTAACCCAGTTAGTCAAGATGTGTAATACCAGCACATAAAAGAAACTGTTTAAAGTAGCAAAGAATTACATAACATTAATAAAATACAAAAATATTATTTCTATGTTAAATAAATAACATAGCTGTGCAAATAAAACAAAATGTATCAAACTCAGATAAAAAAAAACATTTGCAGGCAGGCACTTTTTAATTCC
The DNA here is from genome assembly GCF_033978795.1 of Nerophis ophidion. Classification (NCBI taxonomy): domain Eukaryota; kingdom Metazoa; phylum Chordata; class Actinopteri; order Syngnathiformes; family Syngnathidae; genus Nerophis; species Nerophis ophidion. The sequence goes on along the minus strand of NC_084629.1, from coordinate 45,923,509 downwards.
CAGTCGATGATGTAATGGACTGTCACAAGTAAGTGACTTCACTTAATTGTCCGGCTTGGCAACTGGAGAACTGTTTTCATTTGGGCTTACATGGTAAACAACTCAAATTTATGTTTTATCCTGACGCATACATTTGTCCAAATGTGGCCAAGTTGATGCATTGTGGGTTTCCTGGACGTCGTCTACATCGCTAAAAGAAAAATCTAAAGAAGAGAATCCCTCTGACATAGTTTTGTTAATATATAAATCCCCGCTTGAAAATTCCCTCTTCTCTTCTACAACTCTCTTGTCGTCATTTGGGATGTCTGTTGTGATTTCCCTATCTGGTTCCATGACCCGCCCTATGTTGCCTCTGATAGGCCTGACCCTAATGTTTTGCCTTAATCTCAACCAATCGTGACACATCATTGTAAACAAATGGATGTTCTTATTGTGCCAGCACGTCTTGGAAGGAGGAAGGGGAGAGCGGGGAGACTCAAGGAACACAACAAATTAGGGATGTTTGGTCATTTTCACGTGAAATAAATTATATCGATATTACAATATTTTCTTAATTCATATCATGTTTAAAAATATATCGATATATCTTACAAACTCGATATATTGTCTAGCCCTACCACCAATCACAATATTTATTAATACGACTAACATGATGTTAATTTATTTGCACAACCAGGTCTTTATGGTTATATTTAGGCAAAGCAAAAATAAAACTCTGTTGTCCCTTTCTTACGTTTAGTTCTGCTATCAAACACTACTAATATAGTAGAGAATAAGCTACATTGCATCACATTAAGTTTTTCAAACAAATCCAATGTTCAAAAAAACCTTTTACAAAGAGATCGCTGCAGACACAAGCGGTCCAATTGTATTCCACAAGATGATGAAACTTATATTTTCAAGAGCCATTTCTTTCAATATAGTTTCGTTTTTTCCCCTGACTTTATTACTTTTATGAACCAATTATTTCAGGACTAGCTGGTTCCTATATCTCTATTTAAACGATTGGAACCCCCAAGAACAGAACAGCAATATGGCATTTTCTGCTCAAACTCTATATTTACTTGTTTTAATGCTACGCTCGGGCTGCTTGACCATCGTGTGAATTAAGCCGCAAGGAAGAAATACGGATGTGACGTCATATGCAACCCTCCTTTAGCAGAAAGGCCCGTTTTTTTGAGTGGAGTAAGCCCAAAATAAATTATTTCGTCAAAAACAAATCGCAAGTGAGTCAACAGAATTTAATCTGACCTGGCTCTGGTAGTCCGAACAGGTTTTGGTGACGGTGTTGGTTCTGCCTCTGACTCCGCACCGGACTCGGAGCTGCTATCTTTTTCACCCTTTCTCTTCTTCTTTTTCTTCTTGTTCTTGTGTTTTTTGTGCTTCTTATTTTTCTTGTGGGGTGGTTCAGTCGTTTCCTTGGAATTTACGTCGTCTTTCTCTGTTGTCTCGTCCTCACCTGAACATAACCAGGTGTTTCCCATTATATGAAATGCAATAAAATGGACTTATTACAATGGGAAAAACACAACAATAATTATCATTGAACTCTAATATAATCAAAACTTATTTCTATTGCACTTTTCATGCACAGACAAGTGGCAACACAAAGATCTTTACGCCGCACAACCATTTTCTACCACTAGTCTCAAAAAATAAAATAAAGTCTATATATTTTTAAAAACGAAGGTAATAAAACACACACACAGAAGTACACACAAATAACACTACTCACAATAACAAAAAATGGCAAAACATTCATCACTCACCAGCTGGATTTGTATCACCAAAAAAAGACAAAGAAAAGACAACATATACATGCATACACACAGAGCACTCTCGGCAACAACAAAACAGGGCAAAACATCTATCACTTACCAGCTGGAACATCAACTGCACACTCCATTTGATCTGTTGCAGGCGCTTTTGGAAACAGGTATTACTCCTTCAATACTGAAAAAAGAATGAATCTACAATTAGCCAGGGTTTCAGCAATTTATTCGAACAAATGGCAACTTGCTTTGGGCAATGAATGCAGCTTTCACAAAAACTTGCTAATACAATAAGCCTTAGTGATAGATCAATATTACAGTTCAACATCAGGGGTTTGTTCTGCAGCATTTTAGTAACTCTTATTCCAAACAAAACATGCACAAAGGTAGAAGTAAAAGAAGCAGCATGTTTAAAGACTGGGATTCCACATAGTACTTAACCATATAATATACACTAAGAGTGTTTCTCAAATAGTGGATCATTGTGTTTACACGCCAGTATTCATGTTAGAATGATACAAAAGTCTGCAGTTAGGTGGCCACAGTGCTAAATCTAATCAACAAGCTCCCTGTTCTACCAAGTAGGAGTAGCAGTAAGCGCACAGGAACACGTGTGCAGAGCTAACAAAAGCAAAGAGTTCTTGTGAAGTTTGTGACAGAGGAAAAAACGAAAAAATTAGTTGTCAAAGAGTGGTATATAGGATAAATGAAAACAGAAACAGTACATCCATCCATCCACCCATTTTCTACCGCTTGTCCCAACATAAAATTATCATGTTCTCAATAGTACTGTAATTCAATTTTGGGGTGTCTCGAAAGTGTCTGTCACAACAAGAAAATAATTTAAAAGCACTTCAAGGCAAGACTAATCAATTAAAATTGTTCTATAGTAGTGGTTCTCAAATGGGGGTACGCGTACCCCTGGGGGTACTTGAAGACAAGCCAACGGGTAAGTGAGATTTTTTTTAAATATTCTAAAAATAGCAACAATTCAAAAATTCTTTATAAATACATTTATTGAATAATCAACAAAATGTGAATGTAAGTGAATAAACTGCGAAAAGAAATGCAACAATGCAATATTCAGTGTTGACAGCTAGATTTTTGTGGACATGTTCCGTAAATATTGATGTTAAAGATTTCTTTTTTGGTGAAGAAATGTTTGCATCATGAACAAAAACATTGGATTTCTTGTCATTTGAATATATTTTAAATATAGGTGCGGTGAAAGACTGGCCCCACTATACACTGGACTCTCACATTATTAACAGTATACACTTGGCATCCATTGCGCCGCAGTCTCTCCCAAGGTTTCTCATTGCTCCCATTGGGTTGAGTTTTTTCTTGCCGTGATGTGGGATCTGAACCGAGGATGTCATTGTGGCTTGTGCAGCCCATTGAGACATTTAAAGTCTATATAAGTAAACTTAAAATGTATTGATTGATTATAAGCATGCACCTGGGCATAGGTTGATTGGCAACTCTAAATTGGCCAGAGTATGTGAATGTGAGTGTGAATGTGGTCTGTCTATCTGTTTTGGCCCTGTGATGAGGTGGCAACTTGTCCAGGGTGTACGATGCCTTCCGCCCGAATGCAGCTGAGATAGGCTCCCGCACCTCCCGCGACCCCAAAAGGGAGAAGCGGTAGAAAATGGATGGATTGATATTGATAAATCCCTTAACACTAAGAGTGTTTTTTGTTTGTTTTTCCCTGTCCAGCTTCTCGGGCCAATCATATAGTTGATGTAGATGCCCGTATCGGTTGTTCAAATTGACTTTACAAAAGAGAAGTGTAGGATACTTCTCTTGTTGCCTTATTTGTATTTGACTTTATTAAATGTATTTATATTATTATTTGGTGCAGCCGGGCCACAGCAGGAGGGGATAGAAAGAGAAAAAAAGGAAGACAGAGGGGGGAATTGTGGGGACAAGAGGGGGATTAGACAGAGAGACAAAAACAACAACAGCAACACAATAACAATAACAACAACAATAGAGCAACATCATCAGCACATGCGACATGTACTAATATGATGGTAAAAGTCATAGCAAAGAAGCAGATAGCGAAATAAATAATACAGAAAAGACAATGTTTTTACTTTTGTCTTTTTGAACAAAAGACAGCTACGTTGACCACCCCCGAACTGTGAACCATCACTGTAGACACTTTTCACCTTTGATCACTAAAGACACTTTGAACTGCTGCTGTGACCCAAGGTCACCTCCATATTTATACTGTTGACTGTCAATCAGAATGTGCAATAGTGTTATGTTACTTACTGTGCGTTGTATATAAATTATTGTTTTTAACTAAGTACCGTGTGACTTGTTGAAGGTTGGACTAGCAAAGTAAAATTTTCATTGTACAGCAAACTGGCTGTTTAACTGTGCATATGACAATAAAAAAATCTTGAATCTTGAATGAAGCATTACAAATACCAATAGAAATAGCGCTATTAATAATGAACACTACCAGTAATTTTCCTCTATTATCAACAATGCAGTTGTTCAAATGCAACAATACATGTACGTAATGATAACTAGAGATAAAAAAGGATGGAGGGAAAAAAATAAAAATAATAATAATAAGGATTGATTGATGGAAACTTTTATTAGTAGATTGCACAGTACAGTACATATTCAGTACAATTGACCACTAAATGGTAACACCCGAATAAGTTTTTCAACTTGTTTAAGTCGGGGTCCACGTTACTCAATCCATGGTAAGGGTATAACAGTATTATAAATAACGTGGTATTTCAATATTAAAATCCTCACAATAATACCATGACCGTTTAAAAGGAACATTTAGTTAGTGTAAAGGTTACTGGTACTATACACATATATGTATTTTGCATCCGTCTTTTGTTGCTTTATTAAGTTTACAACCCCATAGCGATGTTTGTCCTCTTTAAAACCGGTTCTGTACTAGTTTTGATTAGTATTATTTACTTCAGTGGTTTTCAAATGGGGGTACGCGTACCCCTGGGGGTACTTGAAGGTATGCCAAGGGGTACGTGAGATTTTTTTTAAATATTCTAAAAACAGCAACAGATCAAAAAATCCTTGAAAAATATATTTATTGAATAATAATTCAACAAATTATGAATGTAAGTTCATAAACTGTGTATTGAAATGCAACAATGCAATATTCAGTGTTGACAGCTAGATTTTTTGTGGACATGTTCCATAAATATTGATGGTAAAGATTTCTTTTTTGTGAAGAAATGTTTGGAATTAAGTTGATGAATCCAGATGGATCTCTATTACAATCCCCAAAGAGGGCAATTTAAGTTGATGACTATTTCTATGTGTAGAAAACTTTATTTTTGATTGAATCACTTGTTTATTTTTCAACAAGTTTTCAGTTATTTTCATATCCTTTTTCCAAATAGTTCAAGAAAGACCACTACAAATGAGTAATTTTTTGCACTGTTATACAATTTAATACATCAGAAACTGATGACATAGTGCTGTACTTTACTTATCTCTTTTTTTTCAACCAAAAATACTTTGCTCTGATTAGGGCAGGGGTCGCCAACCTTTACCACTCAAAGAGCCATTTTGACCCGTTTCACAAAGTAAAGAAAACAATGGGAGCCACATAACTCTTTTGAAATGTATAATGAAATAATACTGCATACAGAGGTTTTTTTGCTTTGTGTTATGTATAAACCAGGGGTCTCAGACACGCGGCCCGCACTTTAAGATGAAAATTTAATGTTAGTGCTGCCCGCGAGTTTTATATGAATGCCGCACACCTGCCAACCCTCCCAATTTTCCTGGGAGACTCCCGAATTTCAGAGTTATTATTCTCTGGAATGTACGCTGGTGTTCACCCTCTGAACAATAAAAAGGACGTACAATGATGGCACTACCGCTAGCGCCCTCTACAGCTTGTACAAATAGCTTGCCAACCCAGAAATTGTTTAATGAGGCAGACACACGTTAGAAACTGCAAGGCATCATTATTCAACAGAAATACAGGTCACACTGAGGGTGGCCGTTTAAACAACTTTAGCACTCTTACTAATTTGCGCCACACTGTGAACCCACACCAAACAAAAATGACAAACACATTTCAGAAGAACATCCGCACTATAACACAACATAAACACATCAGAACAAATACCAGAATCCCACGTATCCCTAACTCTTACGGGCTACATTATACACCCAGCTACCACCAACCCAACCCCCTGCCCACCCCTCCGTGCGTCGGTTGAGGGGGGCGGGGTTGGGGGGTGCCCACATATGTGGTCCTCTCCAAGGTTTCTCATTGTCACTGTCACCAACGTCCCACTGGGGTGAGTTTTCCTTGCCCTTATGTGGGCTCTACAAAGGATGCCGTTGTGGTTTGTGCAGCCCTTTGAAACACTATTGATTTAGGGCTTTATAAATAAACATTGATTGATTGATCTGTATTTGTCTTTATTTTTAAGTTATCTTGCCGTGATTTTACCAGTCCGGCCCACTTGGGAGAAGATTTTTCTCCATGTGGCCCCCCCGTCTGAAATGAGTTTGACATTCCTGATCTAACATAACCGTGAGAGTCCAGTCTAAAGTGGATCCAATATAGTTTTGTTTGATTGTATGTAAATGTTGAATATTATACATCAGGGGTCACCAACGCGGTGCCCGCGGGCACCAGGTAGCCCATAAGGACCACATGAGTGGCCCGCTGGCCTGTTCTAAAAATAGCTCAAATAGCAGCACTTACCAGTGAGCTGCCTCTAATTTTTTATTTTATGTACTAGCAATCTGGTCTCGCTTTGCTTGACATTTTTAATCCTAAGAGAGATAAAACTCAAATAGAATTTGAAAATCCAAGAAAATATTTTAGAGACTTAGTCTTCACTTGTGTAAAGAAATTCTTTTTTTTTTTTACTTTGCTTCTCATAACTTTCAGAAAGACAATTTTAAAGAAAAAATACAACCTTAAAAAAGATTTTAGGATTTTTAAACACATATACCTTTTTACCTTTTATATTCCTTCCTCTTGTTTCCTGACAATTTAAATCAATGTTCAAGTGAATTATTTTTTTTATTGTAAAGAATAATAAATACATTTTAATTTAATTCTTCATTTTAGTTTTTTCGACAAAGAATAATTGTGAAATATTTCTTCAAACTTATTATGATTAAACATTTTAAAAAAATATTTTGGGCAAATCTAGACAATCTGTAGAATCACATTTAAATCTTATTCCAAAGTATTTTGAATTTCTTTTAAAATTTTTGTTCTGGAAAATCTAGAAGAAATAATGATATGTCTGTTAGAAATATAGCTTGGTCCAATTTGTTATATATTCTAACAAAGTGCAGATTGGATTTGAACCTATTTAAAACATGTCATCAAAAATATATATTTATTTTGAGAAATCATTAAGATGATCAGTGTTTCTACCAACATAAATATCATTAATTATCAATAATAACATACGTAGAGTTAAAGGTAAATTGAGCAAATTGGCTATTTCTGGCAATGTATTTAAGTGTGTATCAAACTGGTAGCCCTTCGCATTAATCAGTACCCAAGAAGCAGCTCTTGGTTTCAAAAAGGTTGGTGACCCCTGTTAGACATTAAGGTTTTGAAAATAAATAAATAAAAAAACATTGCCGCGCTAATAGCCAACATGTACGTTGTATTGACGCTCAAAGTGACACATGAGCTGACCATATCCGTATAAATTTCAGTTCTTTAAGCGTGGTAATATTTGTGCATGCCTGTCACCGTCGACTGAGCCAACAATGAAAAAAAAATGTAAATAGAAAATGTAAGGTTACAAGTAGGGCTGCAGATCTTTGAGTGTCCCACGATTCGATTCAATATCGATTTTTTTCGATTCAACGCGATTCTCGATTCAAAAACGATATTTTTCCGATTCAAAGCGATTCTGTATTCATTTAATACATAAGATTTCAGCAGGATCTACCCCAGTCTGCTGACATGCTAGCAGAGTAGTAGATTTTTTTTAAAAAGCTTTTATAATTGTAAAGGACAATGTTTTATCAACTGATTGCAATAATGTAAATTTGTTTTAACTATTAAACAAACCACAAATAGACCCCCTTTTTAGACCAGTTGATCTGCTGTTTCTTTTCTTTTTCTCCTCTGTCCCCCTCTCTCTTGCGGAGGGGGTCCTGTCCTGTGACCATAGATGAAGTACTGGCTGTCCAGTCCAGAGTCGGGACCAATGATGGACCACTCGCCTGTGTATCGACTGGGGACATCTCTGCGCTGCTAATTCGCCTCCACTTGGGATGGTTTCCTGTTGGCTCCACTATGGACAGGACTCTCGCTACTGTGTCTGATCCACTTTGGACTGGACTCTCACGGTTGTGTTGGATCCACTATGGATTGAATTTAGGGCTGGGCGATATGACAAAAAAAATTAATCACGATATAAGTGTTTCATATCATAATTATTGATAAAAAAAACAAACAAAAAAAACTATTCTAAATAAAGACCAGGAGAAAAAAGGCTGAATTTAAATACTTTTATTTTAAATATAACCTTTGACCTTTAGAACGAGGTCAGCATTAAGAAAAACAGTCAAAAAAAATGAAAATATTGGTCGATGTGCAAATATTGACATTAAATAAATGCTTACCCAGACTTCTCAACTATGCTGAGCGGTAGCATGTCCTTCGCTAATTGATACACCACTGCATCCGTTATTTCTTTATAACGTTTTGAATGTTTGTCGTATGGCACTGCTGCCGAGTACCTCTCCATGGTGGTCTGTTGTTGCCGCTTCGGTGCTGTTCCACTTGCACCGGCTGATGTTGTGGCTGTTTGCTGCTGTACTCCAGCGGGTGGGAGCGGCTCAGCTGGTACAATAAGTTTGTCGTGTTCCAAGACTTGGTCGGGACGACGACCTTGCAAAGTTTGCAGACAGTATTACTCTGATTCGTATCGGACTTAAAAAAATCCAAAATACGGCCAAACTGGTAACGTGACGTTTCCTTTTTTATTTACAATTTCCTCTCGTGCTGCCGCACTCATATTCCCGTTTCGTTGATTAACGTGGACCCCGACTTAAACAAGTTGAAAAACTTATTGGGGTGTTACCATTTAGTGGTCAATTGTACGGAATATGTACTGAACTGTGCAATCTACTTGTAAGTGTTGTCGAAAACTTACACTTAATATTTTTTGTTTTAAAGGTTAACATTTTTTGTTGTAAATTATTATGGTTCTGAAGTCATGTTATATTTTTTGTAAATAAGACACATTTGGTTTACGATAAAAGGGGCAATTTATTTTCTTTGTCACACCGCTATTCTCGCGAGATTTGGTGTGGTGTTTGGAGTTGCAGACATGCTAAGGACTTTGGGCCATCAGCAGCAGCGGGAACATTTGACTAGCTGAACAAGGTATTTGTCATATTGTGTTGAAATGTTCTGTATATTTGTGGAGTGCATTGGTTTGATTTGTGTACGCTCATGTAGTTGCACAACACTGGAGTGTTTGCTGCCCAAGAACCTCCGAAGTGGTACCTTGTTTGCCTGGGACTGAACTATTTCTAAACCCATTGTATTTCATGTCTTGTCCTGTAGTTTTTACGGCTTAAACTCAAGTAAAGAGCCCGTCTTTAAGAAACCGAGCCAGTGTTGTCATTTCGGAGCCACACTACTAATAAAAGTATCAATCAATTTGCTTTTTTTTTTTTTTTTCCCTGTTAGCATTTTCCAGAATGCCTTGCGGTTCAGGCCGGCCGTGATAGGTCGAGAGGCTAAAGCCCTTCCTTTGCCTACACCCCCCAGAATGCCGTGCGGTTTAGGATCTGCGTTTCTTCCAATTTTTTTCTAACAGAACTCAGTGAAATTATCGAACATTCTATCGACCCCATTTTCTATTGATCACATGTCTATCGCGATATATATTGTTATTGTTTTATCCATCCATCTTCTTCCGCTTATCCGAGGTCGGGTCGCGGGGGCAACAGCCTAAGCAGGGAAACCCAGACTTCCCTTTCCCCAGCCACTTCGTCTAGCTCTTCCCGGGGGATCCCGAGGCGTTCCCAGGCCAGCCGGGAGACATAGTCTTCCCAACGTGTCCTGGGTCTTCCCAGTGGCCTCCTACCGGTTGGACGTGCCCTAAACACCTCCCTAGGGAGGCGTTCGGGTGGCATCCTGACCAGATGCCCGAACCACCTCATCTGGCTCCTCTCGATGTGGAGGAGCAGCGGCTTTACTTTGAGCTCCTCCCGGATGACAGAGCTTCTCACCCTATCTTTATCGCCCAGCCCTAATTGAACTTTCACAGTATTATGTTAGACCCACTCGACATCCATTGCTTTCGGTCCCCCCGGGGTGGGTGCCCACATATGCGGTCCTCTCCAAGGTTTCTCATAGTCACTGTCACCGAAGTCTCACTGGATTTGAGTTTTCCTTGCCCTTATGTGGGCTCTACCGAGGATGTCATTGTGGTTTGTGCAGCCCTTTGAGACACTAGTGATTTAGGGCTATATAAATAAACATTGATCGATTTATCTGTATTTGTCTTTATTTTTAAATTATATGGATTTTACCCTCCGGCCCACTTGGGAGAAGATTTTTTTCTCCATGTGGCCCCCCATCTAAAATGAGTTTGACACCCCTGATCTAACATAACCGTGAGAGTCTAGTCCAAAGTGGATCCAATATAGTTTTGTTAGATTGTATGTAAATGTTGAATAGTATAAATTAAGGTTTTGAAAATAAATAAATAACATTGCCGCGCTAATAGCCAACATATACGTTGTATTGACGCTCAAAGTGACACATTAGCTGACCATATCCGTATACATGTCATTTGTTTAAGCGTGGTAATATTTGAACATGTCTGGCACCGTCAACTAAGCCAACAATGCAAAAAAAAAAGAAAATGGAAGGTTACAAGTTATGTGCTATTTTTTATGCCAACTGGCCTGCGTGGCTGCAGCTAGCGCGAAACACTCATTCATAACCAGCGAAGTTAGCGATACTTTCACAAAAACCAAGCCGTTATATAGTTGCATTATCCACATAACACAAGTTATATTTGTAGTTTTCACTCCTTTTGGGAACAAAACAGGCTGCGACGCGACTGCGGCCTTCACGACCATAATACGCTCGGGCTAGCGGAGTTAGCATGGCCGTAATTATCTAACAACTTGAGCGCGCTGAGACCTTTCAGTTCGCTCGCTGATGCCGAACAATGATGATTAGGTCATACTTTACCCAGTTTAGGTCCACAGTCCGTGAATTTGGAGTGGAAAAATAAAGCCAAGCAGCCGCCGCCTTCGTGGTTCCTTTAAAAAAAAAACGTGCGAAAGCAAACAATCGCGATGAGTGCAAGACAACGTTAGCCAGCTCGCTCTTCCGCCATGACAGGGAGGTATCCCACAATGCCGTGCGTCTGCGCGCCTTCCTGTCGGCGTCAGTGTTCCCTCGGCAACACCGCTCGCGGGTGTTCCTCAACATTTAACTATTTCTATAACGCACGTCAAAACATTTTAATTCAATATTCCAAACATGGTGTTACAGATGTATTTTTTATTTTATTTTTTTATTCCAAGTGTATTTTACGCTGAAAAGCCAATACCGGAAACTCTACGTGAAAACTTCCTGCACACATACGCCATATATTTTCCGTAAAAATGTTGATTAACGCCATCAACTAATCGATTGTGTAAGTAATGATGACGGCATTTTTGCATTACACTCATTAACTAGTATAGTACAGAATATTATATTATTTAACTGTCTTTTTCGAACCGGAAGTTGTCTTGTCCATTGTCTGTTTTAAAACATACCCAAGCTCCATCCATCCATTACCTACCGCTTATTCCCTTTAGGGGCGCGGGGAGCGCTGGTGCTTATCTCAGCTATAATCGGGCAAAAGGCGGTGTACACCCTGGACAAGTCGCCACCTCATCACAGGGCCAACACAGATAGACAGACAACATTCCCACTCACATTCACACACTAGGGACCATTTAGTGTTGCCCATAGCCAAGCTGAGACATGAAAAAGAGGTTCAACATCAATTTGGACGACTCTGCCTTCACTCGAGAGAGACCACCTGTAAGTAATGATGTTCATATTTGACTTAACTTTTCTAAGATGTCTCATGTAAAGCCTTGTGCCTTTCTTCCATTTGCTCTTGTAGCCAAAGCATCATTTCCAGCCATCATCAAATGTGGTACAGAGCAGCGCTTCTTCCTCTCCAAAGAAGGACAATCATTTGTCCTATGCACAATATATCATCAAGGATAAAGGTCAGGGCTCCTCTGATTTACAAACCCCGTTTCCATATGAGTTGGGAAATTGTGTTCGATGTGAATATAAACGGAATACAATGATTTGCAAATCCTTTTCAACCCACATTCAATTGAATGCACTACAAGGACAATATATTTGATGTTCAAACTCATAAACTTTGGGGGGTTTTGCAAATAACTTAGAATTTCATGGCTGCAACACGTGCCAAAGTAGTTGGGAAAGGGCATGTTCACCACTGTGTTACATCATCTTTTCTTTTAACAACACTCAAAAAACGTTTGGGACCTAAGGAAACTAATTGTTTAAGCTTTGAAAGTAGAATTCTTTCCCATTCTTGTTTTATGTAGAGCTTCAGTCGTTCAACGTCCAGGATCTCCGCTGTCGTATTTTACACTTCATAGTGCGCCACACATTTTCGATGAGAGACAGGTCTGGCCAGTAAGTACCTGCACTCTTTTTTTTTTTACGAAGCCACGCTGTTGTAACACGTGCTGAATGTGGCTTGGCATTGTCTTGCTGAAATAAGCAGGGGCCTCCATGAAAAAGACGGCGCTTAGATGGCACAATATGTTGTTCTAAAACCTGTATGTACCTTTCAGCATTAATGGTGCCTTCACAGATGTGTAAGTTACCCATGCCTTGGGCACTAATGCACCCCCATACCATCACAGATGCTGGCTTTTGAACTTTGCGTCAATAACAGTCTGGATGGTTCGCTTCCCCTTTGGTCCGGATGACACAATGTCAAATATTTCCAAAAACAATTTGAAATGTGGACTCGTCAGACCACAGAACACTTTTCCACTTTGCATCAGTCCATCTTAGATGATCTCGGGCCCAGAGAAGCCGGCAGCGTTTCCGGATGTTGTTGATAAATGGCTTTCGCTTTGCATAGTAGAGCTTTAACTTGCACTTACAGATGTAGCGACCAACTGTATTTAGTGACAGTGGTTTTCTGAAGTGTTCCTGAGCCCATGTGGTGATATCCTTTAGAGATTGATGTCGGTTTTTGATACAGTGGCGTCTGAGGGATCGAAGGTCACGCTCATTCAATGTTGGAGTGATTTCTCCAGATTCCCTGAACTTTTTGATGATATTATGGACCGTAGATGTTAAAATCCCTACATTTCTTGCAATTGCACTTTGAGAAATGTTGTTCTTAAACTGTTTACTGGTACGCCCCTTTGTCCACGCAGTTGTGGACAAAGGGGTGTACCTCGCCCCATCCTTTCTTGTGAAAGACTGAGCATTTTTTGGGAAGCTGTTTTTATACCTAATCATGGCACCCACCTGTTCCCAATTAGCCTGCACACCTGTGGGATGTTCCAAATAAATGGTAAATGGGTTGTACTTGTATAGCGCTTTTCTACCTTCAAGGTACTCAAAGCGCTTTGACACTACTTCCACATTTACCCATTCACACACACATTCACACACTGGTGGAGGGAGCTGCCATGCAAGGCGCCAACCAGCACCCATCAGGAGCAAGAGTGAAGTGTCTTGCTCAGGACACAACGGACGTGACGAGGTTGGTACTAGGTGGGAATTGAACCAGGGACGCTCGGGTTGCGCACGGCCACTCTTCCACTGCGCCACGCCGTCCCCATAAGTGTTTGATGAGCATTCCTCAACTTTATCAGTATTTATTGCCACCTTTCCCAACTTCTTTGTCACGTGTTGCTGGCATCAAATTCTAAAGTTAATGAATATTTGCAAAAAAAAATGTATATCAGTTTGAACATCAAATATGTTGTCTTTGTAGCATATTCAACTGAATATGGGTTGAAAATGATTTGTAAATTATTGTAATCTGTTTATATTTACATTTAACACAATTTCCTAACTCCTCTGATTACATTTACCATTTATTGATTAACGTGGACCCCGACTTAAACAAGTTGAAAAACGTATTCAGGTGTTACAATTTAGTGGTCAATTGTATGGAATATGTACTGTACCGTGCAATCTACTAATAAAAGTTTCAATCAATCTATCAGAAGATGGCGGCGCCCTCAAAAGTACCAACCTGAGGCAAAAAGAACCGGATTCAGTACCCTCTGTGGAAGATAGGGGTGAGACTAGTGGAGGTGACGAGGTCAAGAAGATCTTGGGCCAGGAAGGAAATCAGAAGGAAGGACATCTTGGTGCAAACCTTGGTCCCAAACCGGCGGGGTCCGGGAGTAGCATTATTGTCAGTCCCCGACAGGTACACAACATTAAGTACACTTGCGCAAACTAATGAAACCCAACACAAAAGCTTAGATCTGACCGACAAAAGACACAACAGCATGCATGTGCTGTCACATTCAACACACTTTTACTGTGCTCTCAGAGGGGGAATCCAATTTTGAAGTTTGTGAGGAGTGTCCCGTGGGAGTTTGGAGAGGTTGTACCAGATTATGTCCTGGGCCAAACAACGTGTGCTCTCTTTCTCAGGTGAATGATTTTGCTTATTTACTCAATACATCACCTGCATTACATTTATTCTCCCCCTCTCTCTTTCTGGTCTGTTGATGGCGGACAGTCTGAGGTATCACAATCTGAATCCCAATTACATTCACGACCGACTCAAGCAGCTCGGACACAGTTTCACCCTCAGAGTTTTGCTGGTTCAAGTGGATGTGGTGAGTACAGAACAGTGTTCCTCTAAGGCAGGGGTCTCAAACTCAATTTAGCTGCTGGATGCAGAAACTGGGTGAGGCTGGGCCGCAAGAAAATATTTCCTAAAAAAATTTAACATGCACTTTTTAATGAATTCACCTTCTTTGAATGGCTTTCCGGCCCTAGCAACATACTTGCCAACTCTCGCGATCTTTCCGGGAAACACCCGAATATCAGTGCCCCTCCCGACAATCTCCCGGGGCAATCAATCTCTTGGTTTTTAAGGGTGTGCCGTGATGGCACTGCTTTTAGCGTCCTCTACAAACTGCCGAATCGTCCGCTTTTCCACCATACAAACAGTGTGCCGGCCCAATCGCGTATTGTATGAGGCTTCTGCAGATCCACGGAAGTGACTGCAAGACATACTTGATCAACAGCCATACAGGTCACACTGAGTGTGGCCATATAAACAACTTTATCACTGCTACAAATATGCGCCACACTGTGAACCCAGACCAAACAAAGATTGACAAACACATCACATGTTTGGGTCGGCATAGCTCGGTTGGTAGAGCGGCCGTGCCAGCAACTTGAGGGTTGCAGGTTCGATTCCCGCTTCCGCCATCCTAGTCACTGCCGTTGTGTCCTTGGGCAAGACACTTTACCCACTTGCTCCCAGTGCCACCCACACTGGTTTAAATGTAACTTAGATATTGGGTTTCACTATGTAAAGCGCTTTGAGTCACTAGAGAAAAGCGCTATATAAGAATAATTCACTTCACTTCACATTTTGGGAGAACATCCGCACCGTAACACAACATAAACACAACAGAACAAATACCCAGAATCCAATGCAGCCCTAACTCTTCCAGGCTACAATAGGGGGCGTGTTTGGGGTGGGGGGGGGCAGGGGTGTATATTGTAGCCCGGAAGAGTTAGGGCTGCATGGGATTCTGGGTATTTGTTCTGTTGTGTCTATGTTGTGTTACGGTGCGGATGTTCTCCCAAAATGTGTTTGTCATTCTTGTTTGGTGTGGGTTCACAGTGCGGCGTATAATTGTAACAGTGTTAAAGTTGTTTATACGGCCACCCTCAGTGTGACCTGTATGGCTGTTGATCAACTATGTCTTGCAGTCGCTTACTGCGTCTACAGAAGCCAAATACAACATTTGGCTGGGCTGGCACGCTGTTTGTACAGGTTGTAGAGGACTTTAAAGACAGTGCCTCCACGGTGCCCCCTTAATATTGTTGTTTGGGTGAAATTCGGGGGAATGATTACCCCTGGAGGGCCACTGAAATTTGGGAGTCTCCCAGAAAAATTGACGGTTTTTAAAGTATGACGCTGTAAAGCGTCAATCATATAAAACTTGCGGGCCAACATTAAATGTTCACATCAAGGTGCGGGCCGCAAAATAACGTCTCACGGGGCGCAATTGGCCCACGGGCCGCGTGTTTGAGACCCCTGCTCTAAGGGATCAATCACAGGGCAACCATGACAGAATGCATAGGCCAGGGGTCGGCAACCCAAAATTATGAAAGAGCCATATTGGACCAAAAAAGAAATCTGTCTGGAGCTGCAAAAAATTATATAAGTATTATATTGAAGGCAACACATGAGGTAAGTGTCTATAATAGCCTACTATAAAAATGGCTATGTGTCGCAGGCTGAAGCAAATCTTCGTTGAGAGAAATGTTGAAATTGAATTTTTATTCTACACATTTTTACCACATTACAAACCGTTAGTAAATCAGAGACTTCTCAGAAAGTGAGATAACTCCTGGAAATTACTGGCTTTTAATGGCCAAAGGTATAGATGTGTGTGTCCAAGTTAAAGGAAACGGCAGGCTGTCGTCTTTTAAGATATTTAATAAAATCTTTGGCAAGCTGAGTAACGTTTGCTGTGGTCTGGAACAACATGGAAATTTTTGCTGTGGTCTGGAACAACATGGCACACAACTATCTAAATTGCAGCCAATATTAGAAACAGATAATGTGTCATGAGACATGCAAAAATAAATTATATACAAAGAGGATAAAAGTAAAGGATATTAAATGAACTCGAATATGTTATATTATGGGTTATACTATAGCGCCTTTCTACCTTCAAGGTACTCAAAGCGCTTTGACACTATTTCCACATTCACACACTGATGGCGAGAGCTGTTCTGCAAGACCTTAACCACGACCCATCAGGAGCAAGGGTGAAGTGTCTTAAAATCATACTTTTGAGCACTATAGTTGGAGTCAACGTTATTTTCGTTAGTAATGGGACTCAAACAGGTGGGTCACTGCGGCCAGTTGATGTACACTGTTTAGCTAGCTACGTAATTATGAATAGATTTGGGGGCTAAATTACTCAATGTAAGCTACAGACATTATGAACTCTTTGAAATGGTCTTGCTTCATTGTGCTGTGAGCTGAGACCATGCCATCTCCTTTGGTAGATAGCGAAAACTTCCAAAGATAAGAAGTGTTTAGATCAGGGGTGTCCACACTTTTTCTGCAGGCGAGCTACTTTTCAATTGACCAACTCGAGGGGATCTACCTCATTTATATATATCATTTATATTTATTTATTTATGAAAGAGACATTTTTGTAAACAAGTTAAATGTGTTTAATGATAATACAAGCATGTGTAACACATATAGATGTCTTTCTTTCACGGAGACAAGAATATAAGTTGGTGTATTACCTGATTCTGATGACTTGCATTGATTGGAATCAGACAGTAATGATGATAACACCCACATTTTCAAATGGAGGAGAAAAAAAGTTGTCCTTTCTGTACAATACCACATGAAAGTGGTTGGTTTTTGGCATCTAATTCATCCAGCTTCCATACACTTTACAAGAAAAACATTGGCGGCAAATTCCGTAGCTTGCTTGATTGACATTCACGGCACCCGAGGGTCTTGTGAGATGACGCTGGCTGCTGCCAGTTCATTATTATGAAAAAATGACAGAGAGGAAGGCGAAAAACACTTTTTATTTCAACAGACTTTCGCGCCGTCCCTTCCGTCAAAACTCTAAAGGCCGACTGCACATTTCCTATCTTCACAATAAAAGCCCTGCTTCATGCTGCCTGCGCTAACAAAATAAGAGTCTCGGACTTGTGCACGCCAGCTTTCTGAGGGATCGCTTGTGCACGCCAGTTTTCCGAGACTCTGTATTTTGTTAGCGCAGGCAGCATGAAGCAGGGCTTTTATTGTGAAGATAGGAAATGTGCAGTCGGCCTTTAGAGTTTTGACGGAAGGTACGGCGCGAGAGTCTGTTGAAATAAAAAGTGTTTCTCGCCTTCCTCTCGGTCATATTTTCATAATAATGATCTTGCAGCAGCCAGCGTCATCTCACAAGACCCTCCGGTACCGTGAATGTCATTTAAGTGACGTCTTGGTGAAGATTGATGATCACTCATTTTTAGGTCTATTTTTTTAAAAGCCTGGCTGGAGATGGACTGACACACCCCCCGCGGTCGACTGGTAGCTCGCGATCAACGTAATGGGCACCCCTGAATTAGATAAATCGGTCACACGCTCACCTGCAGCGATCACTTCATTTACTTTTTTGCCTTTGAGCCCAGAGAGGATGTCTTCTTTCAATAGATTTATTACAATCTTTGGTAAGCTAGGAAATGTTTGCTGTGGTCTGGAACAATATGGCACACAAACAGAAATGCAGCCAATTACATACAGATAATGTGTCATGAGACATGCAAAACTAAATTAGATACAAAGAGGATAAAAGTAAATGATATTAAATAAGCTGAAATATATCTACAAATGAGGGATAAGAATGCAATATATACATACAGCTAGCCTAATTACCATGTTAGCATCGTCAGCATTGACATGCCTGATTAGCACTCCAACAAGTCAATAAAATCAACAAAGTGCACCTTTGTGCATTCACGCACAGCATGAAACTTTTGGTGGACAAAATGAGACAAAGAAGGAGTGGAAGATTTTACATTCAAACAAACTATTGTGTCACAGTCCAAGATGTTCACCAAATACTCTCATCAGTGTAGCATACACACAAAGATATTAAACAGTGGGCTTTCTAACAATTGGGAAGGTTGGTGTCATGTTTGTCCTCAAACAAAAAACATCCTAAAACAAAAAAAATATTTTTCCCCCCACTTTTTCCATTTTCAATCCTTTTTTAAAAGTGCTCGAGAGGCAAAGGCAGGGTGGAATTGTTGTTGATTAATGCAGAAGCAGCTGAGACAGAATGGAGTGCACCACAATGCCTAATTTTGATCAATACACCACTTGCATGGAAATAGAAGTTAATGCATCAAATACATTAGTTGGAATCCATTCCTGTTCATGAACAAAGTATATTTGACTGTGCAACGTAAAAATGTGTGTTCATGTAGTTCTGTTGGTGTTTTCATTACAGAAGGACCCTCATCATGCATTGAAGGAGCTGGCTCGCATCTGTATCATGGCGGACTGCACTCTTATTTTAGCCTGGAGGTAAAATCAGTTTGCATCGTGGACAAAAACTTTGGATTTCTTGTCATTTGAATATATTTTAAATATAGGCCCCACTATACAAAAGTATCCACTCGGCATCCATTGCACCGCGATCCCTTCCAAGGTTTCTCGTTGTTCCCATTGGGTTGAGTTTTTTCTTACCCTGATGTGGGATCGACATAGCTGAGGATGTCGTTGTGGCTTTTGCAGCCCTTTGAGACATTGAAAGGCTATATACGTAAACTTCGATTGATATGAAGTTGAACATTTTAATTTTCAATCTACGAATGTACAACTGTTTGTTTATTTTGTTGACCATTGACCGAAGAATAGAATAGAATAGAATGTACTTTATTGATCCCTGGGGGAAATTCAGCACCACAGTTTGCTCACAATAAACAATGATAATAACAATAATAAACTAAACAAAAAAATTGATAAATCACTTAATACTAAGGGTTTAACAGTGTTATAAATAACGTGGTATTTTGATATTAAAAACCTCACAATAATGCCGTGACAGGGGCGGCATAGCTCGGTTGGTAGAGCGGCCGTGCCAGCAACTTCAGGGTTGCAGGTTCAATTCCTGCTTCCGTCATCCTAATCACTGCCGTTGTGTCCTTGGGCAAGACACTTTACCCACTTGCTCCCAGTGCCATCCACACTGGTTTAAATGTAACTTAGATATTTGGTTTCACTATGTAAAGCGCTTTGAGTCACTAGAGAAAAGCGCTATATAAATATAATTCACTTCACTTAAAAAAGGAAAACTTACTCAGTGTACAGTTTTGCTGGTACTTGGCCATTTTGGAAGTAAACTAAATCTCCTGAAATTCCCTGCATTGTGCAAGCGTGGGAGGTCATAAAGGAAAGTGAAAGGATTGTTTTTTTCCTACTTTTCCTGAAGTTTTCATTAAAATCCATCCATAACTTTTTGATTTAGACAAACAAAACACAACCTCTTTAATATACGTATACCGCAAGGCAAAGTCATCGCCTTTGTCTGCGGTGTTTCCTAGACGACACATCAAGCCAGTCAAAGGTTGTGATGTTTTAACCCGCATTTGTTTCAATAACATTAAATTAACATGTGGTTTGAATTAATTTGTTATCTTTGTTTTAAGTGGGAAATGCAGCAGGGTGGACAAACTGCACTGTGGAGAATACAGGGAATATGAAAAGCTCTACTTGATAAACCATCCATCCATCCATTTCCTACCGCTTATTCCCTTTGGGGTCGCGGGGGGCGCTGGTGCCTATCTTAGCTACAATCGGGCGGAAGGCGGGGTACACCCTGGACAAGTCGCCACCTCATCACAAAGCCAACACGGATAGACAGACAACATTCACACTCACATTCACACACTAGGGACCATTTAGTGTTGCCCAGGGGTGCCCACACTTTTTCTGCAGGCGAGCTACTTTTCAATTGACCAACTCGAGGGGATCTACCTCATTTAAATATATAATTTATATTCATTTATTAATGAAAGAGACATTTTTGTAAACAAGTTAAATGTGTTTAATGATAATACAAGCATGTGTAACACATATAGATGTCTTTCTTTCACGAAGACTAGAATATAAGTTGGTGTATTACCTGATTCTGATGACTTGCATTGATTGGAATCAAGACAGTAATGATGATAACGCCCACATTTTCAAATGGAGGAGAAAAAAAGTTGTCCTTTCTGTATAATACCACATGAAAGTGGTTGGTTTTTGGCATCTAATTCATCCAGCTTCCATACACTTTACAAGAAAAACATTGGCGGCAAATTCCGTAGCTTGCTTGATTGACATTCACGGCACCCGAGGGTCTTGTGAGATGACGCTGGCTGCTGCCAGTTCATTATTATGAAAAAATGACAGAGAGGAAGGCGAGAAACACTTTTTATTTCAACAGACTTTCGCGCCGTCCCTTCCGTCAAAACTCTAAAGGCCGACTGCACATTTCCTATCTTCACAATAAAAGCCCTGCTTCATGCTGCCTGCGCTAACAAAATAAGAGTCTCAGAAAGCTGGCGTGCACAAGTGATGTGCACGCCAGCTTTCCGAGGGATCGCTTGTGCACGCCAGTTTTCCGAGACTCTGTATTTAGTTAGCGCAGGCAGCATGAAGCAGGGCTTTTATTGTGAAGATAGGAAATGTGCAGTCGGCCTTTAGAGTTTTGACGGAAGGTACGGCGCGAGAGTCTGTTGAAATAAAAAGTGTTTCTCGCCTTCCTCTCGGTCATATTTTCATAATAATGATCTTGCAGCAGCCAGCGTCATCTCACAAGACCCTCCGGTACCGTGAATGTCATTTAAGTGACGTCTTGGTGAAGATTGATGATCACTCATTTTCAGGTCTATTTTTTTTTAAAGCCTGGCTGGAGATCGACTGACACACCCCCCGCGGTCGACTGGTAGCTCGCGATCGACGTAATGGGCACCCCTGGTGTTGTCAATCAACCTAACTTGATTAACCACTACCTGAAAAATATATTTGATTTAGGAAGCCAAGCATCAATTTAAATGATAAATGGGTTGTACTTGTATAGCGCTTTTCTACCTTCAAAGTACTCAAAGCGCTTTGACACTACTTCCACATTTACCCATTCACACACCCATTCACACACTGATGGAGGGAGCTGCCATGCAAGGCGCCAACCAGCACCCATCAGGAGCAAGGGTGAAGTGTCTTGCTCAGGACACAACGGACGTGACGAGGTTGGTACTAGGTGGGAATTGAACCAGGGATGCTCGGGTCGCGCACGGCCACTCTCCCCACTGCGCCACGCCATTTGTGAGGTATTTACACTATTAAAATAATAAATTGTCAGCTCACTTTTCTGAGAATCATCATTTTCCAAAGTGGTATAAGATGTCCACTACAGAGGACACCGTTTCCCTGAAGTTAAAAGCTGACGGACACTAACTTGAACATTGTGTTTTACATTTGTTAGACTAGATGTTTATATTGTCAGCTCAAGGTAGATTCAGATAGAGAAAAACATGTACGGTATATGTGTTTGTGTTAAAGTACAGTAAGTGTGTTTATTCTTGCCATTTCATTTGACTCACTAGAACAGTAGTCCCCAAACTTTTTGTAGCTGCGGACTGGTCAACGCTTGACAATCTGTCCCACGGACCAGGGGGGAGGGGGAATACAATCGTGTGCTTACGGACTGTATCCCTGCAGACTGTATTGATCTATATTGATATACAGTATAATGTATCAATCAATCAATCAATGTTTATTTATATAGCCCCAAATCACAAATGTCTCAAAGGACTGCACAAATCATTACGACTACAACATCCTCGGAAGAACCCACAAAAGGGCAAGGAAAACTCACACCCAGTGGGCAGGGAGAATTCACATCCAGTGGGACGCCAGTGACAATGCTGACTATGAGAAACCTTGGAGAGGACCTCAGATGTGGGCAACCCACCCCTCTATATATTGTGTTTTTTATTCCATCCATCCATCCATTTTCTACCGCTTATTCCCTTTTGGGGTGGCGGGGGGCGCTGGCGCCTATCTCAGCTACAATCGGGCGGAAGGCGGGGTACACCCTGGACAAGTCGCCACCTCATCGCAGGGCCAACACAGATAGACAGACAACATTCACACTCACATTCACACACTAGGGCCAATTTAGTGTTGCCAATCAACCTATCCCCAGGTGCATGTCTTTGGAGGTGGGAGGGGCCTATCCCCAGGTGCATGTCTTTGGAAGTGGGAGGAAGCCGGAGTACCCGGAGGGAACCCACGCAGTCACGGGGAGAACATGCAAACTCCACACAGAAAGATCCCGAGCCTGGATTTGAACCCAGGACTGCAGGACCTTCGTATTGTGAGGCAGACGCACTAACCCCTCTTCCACCGTATATATATATAATTTTTTTTATTTTATTTTTTTTAAATGTTTTATCTATTGTGCGGCCCGGCCCCGGTCCGCGGACCGATTGGTATCAGGCCGCACAACCACCGGCCACGGTTGGGGACCACTGCACTATAACATTTATAAGTATTTTTTTTTGGACATATACCACATTAATATCGTACTGTGGGCTTAATACTATGATAATATAGTACTGTAAGATGTTGATACTGTTACATCCTACTTAATACCCAAACATTATACAAAACGCACGACAGACATATTTTACGTTACAGCTGATCATTTTTAATAAATAAAAATGCTTGTTAATTTCCAACACGCTAATAAACATATTCCTATAATAATCGGGTTTTTTTGTGTTGTTTTTTTTTTTTCAAATGAACTGACAGCCCAGAGGAGGCAGGACGTTACCTGGAAACATACAAGTCCTACGAGAAGAAACCTGCCGATCTTTTAAAGGAGCAAGTTGAAAAAGACTATTTGTCAAAGGTATTTTTTTTATCTTGTTAAATTTGTGAATGCATGGGAGTTTGCCCAACCAGTCTACATGTGCTTTGTGGACTTGGAGAAGGCTTTGGACCGTGTCCCTCGGGAAGTCCTGTGGGGAGTGCTCAGAGAGTATGGGGTATCGGACTGTCTGATTGTGGCGGTCCGCGTCAGAGCTTGGTCTGCATTGCCGGCAGTAAGTCGGACACATTTCCAGTGAGGGTTGGACTCCGCCAAGGCTGTCCTTTGTCACCCATTCTGTTCATAACTTTTATGGACAGAATTTCTAGGCGCAGTCAAGGCGTTGAGGGGATCCGGTTTGGTGACCGCAGGATTAGGTCTCTGCTTTTTGCAGATGATGTGGTCCTGATGGCTTCATCTGACCAGGATCTTCAGCTCTCACTGGATCGGTTTGCAGCCGAGTGTGAAGCGACCGGAATGAGAATCAGCACCTCCAAATCCGAGTCCATGGTTCTTGCCCGGAAAAGGGTGGAGTGCCATCTCCGGGTTGGGGAGGAGACCCTGCCCCAAGTGGAGGAGTTAAAGTACCTAGGAGTCTTGTTCACGAGTGATGGAAGAGTGGATCGTGAGATCGACAGGCGGATCGGTGCGGCGTCTTCAGGAATGCGGACGTTGGACCGATCCGTTGTGGTGAAGAAGGAGCTGAGCCGGAAGGCAAAGCTCTCAATTTACCGGTCGATCTACGTTCCCATCCTCACCTATGGTCATGAGCTTTGGGTCATGACCGAAAGGATAAGATCACGGGTACAAGCGGCCCAAATGAGTTTCCAGGTCTCTCCCTTAGAGATAGGGTGAGAAGCTCTGCCATCCGGGAGGAACTCAAAGTAAAGCCGCTGCTCCTCCACATGGAGAGGAGCCAGATGAGGTGGTTCGGGCATCTGGTCAGGATGCCACCCGAACGCCTCCCTAGGGAGGTGTTTAGGGCACGTCCAACCGGTAGGAGGCCACGGGGAAGATCCAGGACACGTTGGGAAGACTATGTCTCTCGTCTGGCCTGGGAACGCCTCGGGATCCCCTGGGGATCCCCCGGGAAGAGCTTGACGAAGTGGCTGGGGAGAGGGAAGTTTGGATTTCCCTGCTTAGGCTGCTGCCCCCGCGACCCGACCTCAGATAAGTGGAGGAAGATGGATGGATGGAAATTTGTGAATGTGGGATTCCCTCATTGTGAGCATGACTGTGTGTGTGTGGTGCATTTGTACACATAATTCTAACATGAATCTGACTAACTTTTCACAGTCTTATCTAAGGTTTTGTTTTCTAAAAAACAAACAAACTGTCAACTTACTTAACTTTGTTTGTTTTGAAGGTAACAGACTGCCTGACCACCGTGAAGTCCATAAACAAGACAGATGCTATTACACTGCTGTCAACCTTCTCTGTAAGAGTATCCTAAAAAAAAAAAAAAAAAAAAAAAAAAAAAGAACAAATGTTTTTAATTTTAGTCATTATTTTGTTGTTACAGTCTTTGGAAGGAATCATCAGTGCTTCTAAAGAAGACCTGGTTCTCTGTCCCGGCCTTGGGCCACAAAAAGTAAGAGGAAATGCACCTATACTAGTACCATGCAGTTCATACCATACAGCAGGGGTGCCCATTACGTGGATCGCGAGCTACCAGTCGACCGCGGGGGGTGTGTCAGTCCATCTCCAGCCAAGCTTTTAAAAAAAATAGACCTAAAAATGAGTGATCATCAATCTTCACCAAGACGTCACTTAAATGACATTCACGGTACAGGAGGGTCTTGTGAGATGACGCTGGCTGCTGCAAGATCATTATTATGAAAATATGACCGAGAGGAAGGCGAGAAACACTTTTTATTTCAACAGACTCTCGCGCCGTACCTTCCGTCAAAACTCTAAAGGCCGACTGCACATTTCCTATCTTCACAATAAAAGCCCTGCTTCATGCTGCCTGCCCTAACTAAATACAGAGTCTCGGAAAACTGGCGTGCACAAGCGATCCCTCAGAAAGCTGGCGTGCACATCACTTGTGCACGCCAGCTTTCCGAGACTCTTATTTTGTTAGCGCAGGCAGCATGAAGCAGGGCTTTTATTGTGAAGATAGGAAATGTGCAGACGGCCTTTAGAGTTTTGACGGAAGGGACGGCGCGAAAGTCTGTTGAAATAAAAAGTGTTTCTCGCCTTCCTCTCTGTCATTTTTTCATAATAATGAAGTGGCAGCAGCCAGCGTCATCTCACAAGACCCTCGGGTGCCGTCAATGTCAATCAAGCAAGCTACGGAATTTGCCGCCAATGTTTTTCTTGTAAAGTGTATGGAAGCTGGATGAATTAGATGCCAAAAACCAACCACTTTCATGTGGTATTGTACAGAAAGGACAACTTTTTTTTCTCCTCCATTTGAAAATGTGGGCGTTCTCATCATTACTGTCTGATTCCAATCAATGCAAGTCATCAGAATCAGGTAATACACCAACTTATATTCTTGTCTTTGTGAAAGAAAGACATCTGTATGTGTTACATATGCTTGTATTATCATTAAATACATTTAACTTGTTTACAAAAATGTCTCTTTCATAAATAAATAAATATAAATGATATATATAAATGAGGTAGATCCCCTCGAGTTGGTCAATTGAAAAGTAGCTCGCCTGCAGAAAAAGTGTGGGCACCCCTGCCATACAGTGTATGATTGAGAAGAAATATATTCATTAAAAATGACCGTGTTGGCGCTTTGTGCTTGCAGGCAAGACGTCTCCACGATGTGCTTCATAAACCCTTCCTCAAATCCATGACGAAGTGTGATAGTTGAAAATATGGAATCACTAAAGTCACTGGCCTGATTTTAACTGAAGTCAAGAAAATAACATGGACACAATTATTGCTGTCAAAATATATATTTTATAAGTCGCTCCGGAGTATATGTCGCACCTGCCGAAAATGTATAATAAAGGAGGAAAAAAACATATATAAGTCGCACTGGAGTATAAGTCGCATTTCTTCGGGACATTTATTTGATAAAACCCAACACCAAGAATAGACATTTGGAAGGCAATTTAAGATAAATAAAGAATAGTGAACAACAGGCTGAATAAGTTATATGAGGCATAAATAACCAACTGAGAAGGTGCCTGGTATGTTAACCTAACATATTATGGTAAGAGTCATTCAAATAACTATAACATCTAGAACATGCTATACCAGGGGTAGGGAACCTATGGCTCTAGAGCCAGATGTGGCTCTTTTGATGACTGCATCTGGCTCTCAGATAAATCCGAGCTGACATTGCTTAACAGGATAAGTAATGAATAATTCCACTTGTAATCAGTGTTAAAAATAATGTTCAAAATATAAAACATTCTCGTGCATTTTCATCCATCCATCCGTTTTCTCGCGCACCTGTTCAAGAAGTTGCGTTAATGGTAAAAAGTTATTTATTTATTATTGGTTAGTGTGGGGCTTGCCCTCCAGGGGGTTCTTCAGACCCCCAAACACCGACATGAGAGCCTGTTTCAGGGTTACAATATCGTTTTATTTTTCAATAAGTCTCTCAGTTGCTTTCCAGCAATTGTCTTTTTCTCTTTCATTCTCGCTCGCACTCTGGCTCCAGCCCCAACCCCGTCTCTCCTCCTGGCTGCTGCTTATAAGATAGCGACAGGTGATTAGATAACAAGGCCCAGGTGGGCCATCTACGCACCGGTCGCTGATTTCGAGGCCGGTCCTGACACACCCACTTCGCTGCAGGCCCGCAGGCCACACCCCCTCCACAGTTAGCTTCAGAATAACAATGTTATTGTAGAGAATAACAGACTTATTATACTCTAGAAATATTGGTCTTACTTAAAAATGCACGCGATTAGTTGTGTTCAGTGTTAAAAAAAATATATATGGCTCTTACGGAAATACATTTGAAAATATTTGGCTTCTTGGCTCTCTCGGCCAAAAAGGTTCCCGACCCCTGTGCTATACCTTTACCAAACAATCTGTCACTCCTAATCGCTAAATCCCATGAAATCTTATACGTCTAGTCTCTTGCGTGAATGAGCTAAATAATAATATTTGATATTTTACGGTAATGTGTTAATACTTTCACACATAAGTCGCATCCCCGGCCAAACTATGAAAAAAACTGTGACTTATAGTCCGAAAAATGCGGTACATGTTTTTGTTTTTTTTTTAAACATAAAATATGTTGTTTATGTCTACACTGCTATTTGGTAAAACCTAAATGGATTAATAAATATTGTTGCTGGTGTGTGAATGTTGTCTGTCTATCTGTGTTGGCCGTGCAATGAGGTGGGTGTACCCCGCCTTCCACCCGACTGCAGCTGAGATAGGCTTCAGCACCCTACCACGACCTGAAAGGGACAAGCGGTAGAAAATGGATGGATGGATGAGACTGGGGCTTCACGGTGGCAGAGGGGCTAGTGCGTCTGCCTCACAATACGAAGGTCCTGCAGTCCTGGGTTCAAATCCAGGCTCGGGATCTTTCTGTGTGGAGTTTGCATGTTCTCCCCGTGACTGCGTGTGTTCCCTCCGGGTACTCCGGCTTCCTCCCACTTCCAAAGACATGCACCTGGGGATAGGTTGATTGGCAACACTAAATGGTCCCTAGTGTGTGAATGTGAGTGTGAATGTTGTCTGTCTATCTGTGTTGGCCCTGTGATGAGGTGGCGACTTGTCCAGGGTGTACACCGCCTTCTGCCTGATTGTAGCTGAGATAGGCGCCAGCGCCCCCCGCTTATTCCGAAAGGGAATAAGCGGTAGAAAATCGATGGATGTAAACGCTGTGAAGTGGGAAAGGGGTAGGATTAAATAAGCTTTGCTTCTTTCCACTCCTTTTCGGAGAGGATGTAAAGTGAAATGATATGAAACTTTGATGTATTATCCTGTAAGTGTGTTCATGTTCGAAACAAACTAAAGAACGAAAGAAAGATATAAATACACAGCACGCGACTGTGAATTGTTCCTGTTTGCGGATGACTCGGCCCTGCTGGTATCGGGCAAGGACAAGTCCCAGGTGGAACAAATCCTCAGTGCTGAACTCTTAATATTTGCACCTGGCTCGCTGACAAGAAACTATCCATACACTTAGGTAAAACGGTATCCATCCTATTCGGGTCCCATATCAACCTTAAGAAAGTCAGTGACTTCACTATAAAAGTGGGTGACATTGTTATCACCAGGAAAGATGAGGTCACCTACCTAGGTTCCATTCTAGAAGCTAAACTTTCCTGTGATAAAATGGCAACCAAGGTAGTCAAAAATGTCAACCAACGAACGAGATTCCTCTACAGAATCTCCTCTCTGGTCAGCAAAAGCACTTTGAAGATTCTAGCAGGAACTCTCATTCAACCCTTTTTCCATTACACATGCACCTCCTGGTACCCCAGCACCTCCAAAACCCTCGAATCTAGACTCCAAACATCCCAGAACAAGCTAGTCCGGTTACTTCTAGACCTCCACCCCAGATCACACCTCACTCCTACCCACTTTTCCAAAGTGGGCTGGCTCAGGGTGGAGGACAGAGTAAAACAACTTGCACTGAGCCTGGTCTATAAAATCCGCTACACCTCCCAGATACCGAAGTACATGTCAAACTACTTCCTTAACGTAAATGACCGCCATAACCACAACACCAGGGGGAGCTCCACAAACCACGTTAAACCCAGATTCCGATCTAACAAAGGTTTTAACTCATTCTCCTTCTATGTCAATCAATCAATCAATGTTTATTTATATAGCCCCAAATCACAAATGTCTCAAAGGACTGCACAAATCATTACGACTACGACATCCTCGGAAGAACCCACAAAAGGGCAAGGAAAACTCACACCCAGTGGGCAGGGAGAATTCACATCCAGTGGGACGCCAGTGACAATGCTGACTATGAGAAACCTTGGAGAGGACCTCAGATGTGGGCAACCCCCCTCTAGGGGACCGAAAGCAATGGATGTCGAGCGGGTCTAACATGATACTGTGAAAGTTCAATCCATAGTGGCTCCAACACAGCCGCGAGAGTTCAGTTCAAAGCGGATCCAAGACAGCAGCGAGAGTCCCTTCCACAGGAAACCATCCCAAGCGGAGGCGGATCAGCAGCGTAGAGATGTCCCCAACCGATACACAGGGGAGCGGTCCATCCTGGGTTTCGACTCTGGACAGCCAGTACTTCATCCATGGTCATCGGACCGGACCCCCTCCACAAGGGAGGGGGGGGACATAGGAGAAAAAAGAAAAGAAGCGGCAGATCAACTGGTCTAAAAAGGAGGTCTATTTAAAGGCTAGAGTATACAGATGAGTTTTAAGGTGAGACTTAAATGCTTCTACTGAGGTAGCATCTCGAACTGTTACCGGGAGGGCATTCCAGAGTACTGGAGCCCGAACGGAAAACGCTCTATAGCCCGCAGACTTTTTTTGGGCTTTAGGAATCACTAATAAGACGGAGTCTTTTGAACGCGGATTTCTTGCCGGGACATATGTGGAATGCACTTCCAACAGGTATAAAAGTAAGTGCATCTCTATCCTCCTTGAAAAGCGCACTAAAATTACACCTCCAGGCAACTTCAACCCTCCTCCACATCCAGCCTCCCCGGATTGTAAATAATAAAATGCAAATAATCAAATGTATATACTTGTTCTTGTGCTTTCTGAACGCACTATTTTCACTGCAGGCTGTACATATCGTACCAAGTCAGACTTACACTGTTTCAATGTCCATTTCCATGATGATGCAATTGTTGATGTCATGAATTGATTAACGTGGACCCCGACTTAAACAAGTTGAAAACGTATTCGGGTGTTACCATTTAGTGGTCAATTGTACGGAATATGTACTGAACTGTGCAATCTACTAATAAAAGTATCAATCAATCAATCAATGAACCTAACCCCCCGGATTATAAATAATGTAAATAATTCAATGTATATACTCTGATGATTAACTTGTGTGATGACTGTATTATGCTGATAGTATATATTTGTACCATGAATTGATTAACGTGGACCCCGACTTAAACAAGTTGAAAAACTTATTGGGGTGTTACCATTTAGTGGTCAATTGTACAGAATATGTACTGTACTGTGCAGCACAGTGGCAGAGGGGTTAGTGCAGGGGTCCGGAACCTTTTTGGCTGAGAGAGCCATGAAAGCCAAATATTTCAAAATGTATTTCCGTGAGAGCCATATAATCTTTTTTTTAACACTGAATACAACTAAATGCGTGCATTTTTGAGACCAACATTTTTACAGTATTATAAGACTCTTATTCTTTTTAAAAATGGTTAAAAAAAATGGTGAAGTGAATTATATTTATATAGCGCTTTTCTCTAGTGACTCAAAGCGCTTTACATAGTGAAACCCAATATCTAAGTTACATTTAAAGCAGTGTGGGTGGCACTGGGAGCAGGTGGGTAAAGTGTCTTGCCCAAGGACACAACGGCAGTGACTAGGATGGCGGAAGCGGGAATCGAACCTGCAACCCTCAAGTTGCTGGCACGGCCACTCTACCAATTGAGCTATGCCGCTATACAAGTAAATGGTTGTACTTGTAAAGTAATTTTCTACCCCTTATTAAGGAGCCCAAAGCGCTTTGACACTATTTCCACATTCACACACTGATGGCGGGAGCTGCCATGCAAGGCGCTAACCAGGACCCATCAGGAGCAAGGATGAAATGTCTTGCTCAAGGACACAACGGATGTGATTAAGATGGTAGAACGTGGGGATTGAACCAGTAACCCTCAGATTGCTGGCACATCCACTGTCCCAACTTCGCCACGCAGTCCCCAAGATAATAACATTTTTATTCTAAAGCTAACTAATAATAAATATGATACTTCCTTACAATTAAAGCGACTTCTTGAACAGGTGCGATAGAAAATGGATGGTTGGACAAAAATGCATGAGAATTTTTTTATAATTTGAACGTTATTTTTAACACTGATTACCGGCGGAATTATTAATTACTTATCGTGTTAAGCAATGTCAGCTAAAATTTATCTGAGAGCCAAATGCAGTCATCAAAAGAGCCACATCTGGCTCTAGAGCCATAGGTTCCCTACCCCTGGGTTAGTGCGTCTGCCTCACAATACGAAGGTCCTGCAGTCCTGGGTTCAATTCCGGGCTCGGGATCTTTCTTTGTGGAGTTTGCATGTTCTCCCCGTGAATGCGTGGGTTCCCTCCGGGTACTCCGGCTTCCTCCCACTTCCAAAGACATGCACCTGGGGATAGGCCCCTCTCACTTCCAAAGACATGCACCTGGGGATAGGCCCCTCCCACCTCCAAACACATGCACCTGGGGATAGGCCCCTCCCACTTCCAAACACATGCACCTGGGGATAGGCCCCTCCCACTTCCAAAGACATGCACCTGGGGATAGGCCCCTCTCACTTCCAAAGACATGCACCTGGGGATAGGCCCCTCCCACCTCCAAACACATGCACCTGGGGATAGGCCCCTCCCACTTCCAAAGACATGCACCTGGGGATAGGCCCCTCTCACTTCCAAAGACATGCACCTGGGGATAGGCCCCTCTCACCTCCAAACACATGCACCTGGGGATAGGCCCCTCCCACCTCCAAACACATGCACCTGGGGATAGGCCCCTCCCACCTCCAAACACATGCACCTGGGGATAGGCCCCTCCCACCTCCAAATACATGCACCTGGGGATAAGCTCCTCCCACCTCCAAAGACATGCACCTGGGGATAGGCCCCTCCCACTTCCAAAGACATGCACCTGGGGATAGGTTGATTGGCAACACTAAATGGTCCCTAGTGTGTGAATGTGAGTGTGAATGTTGTCTGTCTATCTGTGTTGGCCCTGCGATGAGGTGGCGACTTGTCCAGGGTGTACCCTGCCTTCCGCCCGATTGTAGCTGAGATAGGCACCAGTGGCCCCCGCGACTCCAAAGGGAATAAGCGGTAGGAAATGGATGGATGGATGTACTGTACTGTGCAATCTACTTATAAAAGTTTCAATCAATCAATATATTTGGATTAATTGTCCGCGACCCCAAGAGGGACAAGCGGTAGGAAATGGATGGACGATGGCATCCTTGTGGGGCGGTATAGCTCGGTTAGGTAGAGTGGCCGTGCCAGCAACTTGAGGGTTGCAGGTTCGATTCCCATTCCGCCACCCTAGTCACTGCCGTTGTGTCCTTGGGCAAGACACTTTACCCACCTGCTCCCAGTGCCACCCACACTGGTTTAAATGTCACTTAGATATTGGGTTTCACTATGTAAAGCGCTTTGAGTCACTAGAGAAAAGCGCTATATAAATATAATTCACTTCACTTGTTAACTTAATACATTGGTTCTCAACTCTCATACTTGAAGGAATGCCAAGGGGTACGTGAGATTTTTTTTTTAAATATTCTAAAAATAGCAATGATTCAAAAATCCTTTATAAATATATATATATATATATATATATATATATAGAAAGAGAGAGAGAGAGAGAGAGAGAGAGAGAGAGAGAGAGAGAGAGAGAGAGAGAGAGAGAGAGAGAGAGAGAGAGAGAGAGAGAGAGAGACAAAGAGAGAGAGAGAGAGAGACAAAGAGAGAGAGAGAGAAAGACAAAGAGAGAGAGAGAGAGAGAGAGAGAGTAATCAACAAATTATGAATGTAAGTTCATAAACTGTGAAAATAAATACAACAATGCAATATTCAGTGTTGACAGCTAGATTTTTTGTGGACATGTTCCATAAATATTGATGTAAAGATTTCTTTTTTTGTGAAGAAATGTTTAGTATGAAGTTGATGAATCCAGATGGATCTCTATTACAATCCCCAAAGAGGGCTCTTTAAGTTGATGATTACTTCTATGTGTAGAAATCTTTATTTATAATTGAATCACTTGTTTATTTTTCAATAAGTTTTTAGTTATTTTTATATCTTTTTTTTCCAAATAGTTCAACAAACGCCACTACAAATGAGCAATATTTTGCACTGTTATACAATTTAATAATTAAGAAACTGATGACATATTGCTGTATTTTACTTTTTATCTCTTTTTTTTCAAGCAAAAATGCTTTGTTCTCATTAGGCCAGGCGTAGGGAACCTATGGCTCTAGAGCCAGATGTGACTCTTTTGATGACTACATCTGGCTCTCAGATAAATCTGAGCTGACATTGCTTAACACGATAATAATGAATAATTCCACTTGTAATCACAGTGTTAAAAATAACGTTCAAAATATAAAACATTCTAATGCTTTTTTATGTTCAAGAAGTTGCAATAATGGTAAGAAGTAATTTATTTATTATTGGTTAGTGTGGGGCTTGCCCTCCTGGGGGTTCTTCAGACCACCAAGAGCCTGTTTTAGGGTTACAATATTGTTTTATTTTATTTTTCTCTCAGTTGCTTTCCAGCAATTGTCTTTTTCTCTTTCGTCCTCACTCACGCTCTGGCTCCAGCCCCAACCCTGTCTCTCCTCCTGGCTGCTGCTTATAACTGAGCGACAAGTGATTAGATAACAAGTTCCAGGTGGGCCTTCTACACACCTGTCGCTGATTTCGAGGCCGGTCCTGGCAACATCCTGCTTTGCTGCAGTTGCGCAGGCCACGCCCCCTCCACAGTTAGCTTCAGAGTAACAATGTTATTCCAAAGAATAAGAAACCTATTATACTCTGAAAATGTTGGTCTTACTTAAAAATGCACGTGTTTAGTTGTGTTCAGTGTTAAAAAAAATATTATGTGGCTCTTAGGGAAATACATTTTAAAATATTTGGCTTCTTGGCTCTCTCAGACAAAAAGGTTCCCGACCCCTGCATTAGAGGGTACTTGAATTAAAAAAAAATGTTCACAGAAAAAAGGTTGAGAACCACTGACTTAATATGTTAACATCAGTCAAATTTCATTCATTTTCATGATTTTGCCAAAGGGAGTCGAAAAGTCCGGTATTATTTCACCGTCCGTGAATGCATCAAAAATGACGTCACAACAGGAAGTACTCTCAGAAGTTGTGCCCGCCTGTTGCCAGTTGAAAAGTCCATCTTTATTCCCTTGTGTTCTGACCTGAACGAGAGATATTACGACAAAATTAGTCAAATGTAGCTTTTCAACCGCCTTTTAATCGACCTCCTTAAATTAAACCACCGTGTTGGAAAAAGATGGAGGAAAATGGGGAGCCCCCTGAAGAGTATGTTGCACTCTGCAACTTTACCGCAAACGGCAGCGAACAGGTCAGAAACATTGATTTTTTTAAACTTATATTCTATATTTTCCTTATAGTATTTCATTGAAAACAAAACAATGGAGTTATTTATCGGTTCTCTTAATTATTGGTAGACTACATATGCAAGACAGAACGTGTATTTAACCGAAGACAGTTTTGGTCATTTCTATCCAAATAACGAAATAATCCACTATATAAGATGAGCTCTATTTTTCATTACACACAAAAAAAATATAAATCAATCATCCATCCATCCATTCCCTACCGCTTATTCCCTTTGGGGTCGCTTTAGCCTATCTCAGCTGCAATTGGGTGGAAGGCGGTGTACACCCTGGACAAGTCACGACCTCATCACAGGGCCAACACAGATAGACAGACAATATTCACACACTAGGGACCATTTAGTGTTGCCAATCAACCTATCCCCAGGTGCATGTCTTTGGAGGTGGGAGGGGCCTATCCCCAGGTGCATGTATTTGGAGGTGGGAAGGGCCTATCACCAGGTGCATATATTTGGAGGTGGGAGGGGCCTATCCCCAGGTGCATGTATTTGGAGGTGGGAAGGGCCTATCACCAGGTGCATATATTTGGAGGTGGGAGGGGCCTATCCCCAGGTGCATTTCTTTGGAGGTGGGAGGAGCCTATCCCCAGGTGCATGTATCTGGAGGTGGGAGGGGCCTATCCCCAGGTGCATGTCTTTGGAGGTGGGAGGGGCCTATCTCCAGGTGCATTTCTTTGGAGGTGGGAGGAGTCTATCCCCAGGTGCATGTGTTTGGAGGTGGGAGGGGCCTATCCCCAGGTACATGTATTTGGAGGTGGGAGGAGCCTATCCCCGGGTGCATGTCTTTGGAGGTGGGATGGGCCTATCTCCAGGTGCATGTGTTTGGAGGTGGGAGGGGCCTATCCCCAGGTGCATGTATTTGGAGGTGGGAGGGGCCTATCCCCAGGTGCATGTGTTTGGTGGTGGGAGGGGCCTATCCCCAGGTGCATGTGTTTGGTGGTGGGAGGGGCCTATCCCCAGGTGCATGTGTTTGGTGGTGGGAGGGGCCTATCCCCAGGTGCATGTGTTTGGTGGTGGGAGGGGCCTATCCCCAGGTGCATGTGTTTGGTGGTGGGAGGAGCCTATTCCCAGGTGGATGTCTTTGGAGGTGGGAGGGGCCTATTCCCAGGTGCATGTCTTTGGAGGTGGGAGGGGCCTATCCCCAGGTGTATGTCTTTGGAGGTGGGATGGGCCTATCCCCAGGTGCATGTGTTTGGAGGTGGGAGGGGCCTATCCCCAGGTGCATGTCTTTGGAGGTGGGATGGGCCTATCCCCAGGTGCATGTCTTTGGAGGTGGGAGGGGCCTATCCCCAGGTGTATGTCTTTGGAGGTGGGAGGGGCCTATCCCCAGGTGCATGTGTTTGGAGGTGGGAGGGGCCTATCCCCAGGTGCATGTGTTTGGAGGTGGGAGGGGCCTACCCCCAGGTGCATGTATTTGGAGGTGGGAGGGGCCTATCTCAAGGTGGATGTCTTTGGAGGTGGGAGGGGCCTATCCCCAGGTGCATGTCTTTGGAGGTGGGAGGGGCCTATCCCCAGGTGCATGTCTTTGGAGGTGGGAGGGAGCCGGAGTACCCGGAGGGAACCCAGGCAGTCCCGGGGAGAACATGCAAACTCCAATCAAAGTTTATTTATACAGCCTAGGCCAGGGGTGTCCAAACTATTTCCACATGGAAAAATCAAAGCATGTGGGGGCCGTTTTGATATTTTTCATTTTCAAACCATAACAAAATATATGGATTTTTAAAATGTATTTTACCTTTAGGGGTCCCGGGGACCATAAAGGGTCTCAGTTATTAAAATGTTAAAAATAAGTCAAATTTGTATTATTTTTTATTTAACACCTACAATAAATGTCTATATCAACTTAGAAAAAAAAAAAGGTTTTATGGCGCTTGAGGAGAGGTTAGTATTTGTATAAAATGTCTTTGTCAGGGTTTTTTTGTCATGAAATATTGACATATTAAGTATTGCTTTTTTGATTGATTGAAACTTTTATTAGTAGATTGCACAGTACAGTACATATTCCGTACAATTGACCACTAAATGGTAACACCCCAATAAGTTTTTCAACTTGTTTAAGTCGGGGTCCACGTTAATCAATTCATGGTATACGCAATACATGTTAGCTTTAAAATAAAATGTCTAATTATGGAGAGTGGTCCATCATTATGTTGACATGGTTGTACCTGCTTATCAATATAAATTAGCATTGAAATAAGTGTATTGGTGCAAACAAGACAAGATAATCAAAGCTAATGTAATTCCGCCACCTAGTGGCGTTACCATGTGGTGTTGGAACTAAAAGTTTTATCTAAAGCAGGGGTCGGGAACCTTTTTGGCTGAGAGAGCCAAAAAGCCAAATATTTTAAAATGTATTTCCGTAAGAGCCATATAATATTTTTTTTAACACTGAACACAACTAAACGCATGCATTTTTAAGTAAGACCATAATAGATCTCTTATTCTTTGTAATAACATTGTTATTCTGAAGCCAACTGTGGAGGGGGCGTGGCCCGCGGGCCTGCAGGAAACTGGGGTGCGCCAGGACCGGCCTGGAAATCAGCGAGAGCTGCGTAGATGGCCCATCTGAGCCTTGTTATCTAATTTCCTGTCGCTCTGTTATAAGCAGCAGCCAGGAGGAGAGACGGGGTTGGGGCTAGAGCCAGAGCGCGAGTGAGAACGAAAGAGAAAAAGACAATTGCTGAAAAGCAACTGAGAGACTTATTGAAAAATAAAACAATAGTGTAACCCTGAAACAGGCTCTCATGTCGGTGTTTGGTGGTCTGAAGAACCCCCAGGAGGACAACCCCCACACTAACCAATATAAAATAAATAACTTAACGCAGGGGTGCCCATTACGTCGATCGCGAGCTACCAGTCGACCGCGGGGGGTGTGTCAGTCGATCTCCAGCCAGGCTTTTAAAAAAAATAGACCTAAAAATGAGTGATCATCAATCTTCACCAAGACGTCACTTAAATGACATTCACGGTACCGGAGGGTCTTGTGAGATGACGCTGGCTGCTGCAAGATCATTATTATGAAAATATGACCGAGAGGAAGGCGAGAAACACTTTTTATTTCAACAGACTCTCGCGCCGTACCTTCCGTCAAAACTCTAAAGGCCGACTGCACATTTCCTATCTTCACAATAAAAGCCCTGCTTCATGCTGCCTGCGCTAACTAAATACAGAGTCTCGGAAAACTGGCGTGCACAAGCGATCCCTCAGAAAGCTGGCGTGCACATCACTTGTGCACGCCAGCTTTCTGAGACTCTTATTTTGTTAGCGCAGGCAGCATGAAGCAGGGCTTTTATTGTGAAGATAGGAAATGTGCAGTCGGCCTTTAGAGTTTTGACGGAAGGGACGGCGCGAAAGTCTGTTGAAATAAAAAGTGTTTCTCGCCTTCCT
Organism: Nerophis ophidion; assembly: GCF_033978795.1. Lineage (NCBI taxonomy): Eukaryota > Metazoa > Chordata > Actinopteri > Syngnathiformes > Syngnathidae > Nerophis > Nerophis ophidion. The sequence continues at coordinate 45,885,428 of NC_084629.1, read as the reverse complement.
CTCTGTCATTTTTTCATAATAATGAACTGGCAGCAGCCAGCGTCATCTCACAAGACCCTCGGGTGCCGTGAATGTCAATCAAGCAAGCTACGGAATTTGCCGCCAATGTTTTTCTTGTAAAGTGTATGGAAGCTGGATGAATTAGATGCCAAAAACCAACCACTTTCATGTGGTATTGTACAGAAAGGACAACTTTTTTTCTCCTCCATTTGAAAATGTGGGCGTTACCATCATTACTGTCTGATTCCAATCAATGCAAGTCATCAGAATCAGGTAATACACCAACTTATATTCTTGTCTTTGCGAAAGAAAGACATCTATATGTGTTACACATGCTTGTATTATCATTAAACACATTTAACTTGTTTACAAAAATGTCTCTTTCATAAATAAATAAATATAAATGATATATATAAATGAGGTAGATCCCCTCGAGTTGGTCAATTGAAAAGTAGCTCGCCTGCAGAAAAAGTGTGGTGCACCCCTGACTTAACGCAACTTCTTGAACAGGTGCGGTAGTAAACGGATGGATGGACTAAAAAAGCATGTTTTGAACATATTTTTAACACTTATTACAAGTGGAATTATTCATTACTTATCAGGTTGAGCAATGTCAGCTCAGATTTACCTGAGAGCCAGATGCAGTCACATCTGGCTCGCGAGCCATAGGTTCCCTACCCCTGATCTAGGGTATGGGAAAGGTTAATAAAAATAAGGTTTAATAATTACATGGATGTATATTTTATTGATTAACAGGGAAATTTAAGAGTGATAATATGCGGTGCAACGGTAATGAAAGAAGTGTTTGATGTACTTTGTCGTACAGCTTAGCGTCAACAGAGGCGACCGACTGATCGTGCACGCCAAACCCTCCTCAGACTGGTGGTGGGCGGAGCTACAAGGGGTCAAGGGTTACGTCCCTGCGAGTCACCTCCACCAGGGTGATGCTGCTGAAGAGGAAGAGGACCCATGGCAGGATGAAGAGTACTTTGGCAATTACGGCACACTGGTTGGCTTTTAGTTAATCAACTCATTTCGCGAGCGTGTTTATTCGGAATAACAGACTATTTTTTTTCCCCCCCCAGAAGCTACACCTGGAGATGTTGTCGGACAAGAGCCGCACAGAAGCCTACAGGCAGGTCATCGTCCACAACAGCGCTTCCTTGCAAAGTAAAGTGATAATGGACCTGGGCTGCGGTACGGGCATCGTGAGCCTGTTCTGCGCCAAGCTCGCTCAACCTGCAGCGGTACAGCTTTAAAAGGGTACCTGGGTTCTCCAGACACGCGGTGAGGACGTTCCTTCTGTGGTGTCGCAGGTGTATGCCGTGGAGGCCAGCGCCATGGCCCAGTACACGAGGGAGCTGGTGAGGCGGAACACATGTGAAGCGGTGGTCACGGTGCTGCAGGGGCGTGCAGAGGAGGTGCAGCTTCCTGAGCAGGTGGACGTCCTGGTGTCGGAGTGGATGGGAAACTGTCTGCTGGTAAGAAAGGAGAGTTTTTATGTTTTTTTACTGACAGCACAACTCATATTACAGCAAGCTTTTTCTTTATTCCAGAAACACAATTATACTTAAGAGTAGTCAGCGTACCTACGTTACTATTTTTTACTATCTGAATGTAGCTGAGATAGGCTCCAGCACCCGCCCGCGAGCCCAAAAGGGACAAGCGGTAGAAAATGGATGGATGGCACTAGCAGTGTTGGCGTTAAAGGGGAACATTATCACCAGACCTATGTAAGCGTCAATATTAGGGATGCACCGATTCATCGGTAACCAAATATGGCAAAAAAAGCCACATTCGGCCTTCGGTGGAATGAGTTAAAAACAAGGCCGAATAGTGGCGTGTGACGCAATTTTTTGACGCGGTGACGCAATCAACCAACGTGCAGTGACGCGGTGACGTTGGAAGCAGGCGCCTTCGGAAAAATGTCAGCAGTGTGGAGATATTTTAAAGTGTCGGAAAGTGACAAAAGTATTGCAGTTTGCAAGGAATGTTCAGCCAAACTGTCTGGAGGAGGTGCCTCGTGGCCGACGTCTTTGAGAGGACAAATAAGTTTGCGACTGACAGTGCCAAAGCAAACGGAATTACGAAGAAGGTAATGGAGTTTATGGCTTTGGATGATCAACCGTTTAGTGTTGTGGAGGACATTGGCTTTCGGAGACTATGGAGCACATTGAGCCCCGTTACACGATACCGAGGAGACGGTATTTATAATAAATAAATAAATGGGTTGTACTTGTATAGCGCTTTTCTACCTTCAAGGTACTCAAAGCGCTTTGACACTACTTCCACATTTACCCATTCACACACACATTCACACACTGATGGAGGGAGCTGCCATGCAAGGCGCCAACCAGCACCCATCAGGATTGATTGATTGAGCAAGGGTGAAGTGTCTTGCTCAGGACACAACGGACGTGACGAGGTTGGTACTAGGTGGGATTTGAACCAGGGACCCTCGGCCACTCTTCCGTTGCGCACGGCCACTCTTCCACTGCGCCACACCGTCCCAAAACATTGCCCTTTATAATTATAAAAGCTTTTTTTTTTTTTAAATCTACTACTCTGCTTGCATGTCAGCAGACTGGGGTAGATCCTGCTGAAATCCTATGTATTGAATGAATACAGAATCGTTTTAAATCGGAAAAATATCGTTTTTGAATCGTGAATCGCGTTGAATCGAAAATTTTTTATGTATTATCGAATCGCGACCCCAAGAATCGATATTGAATCAAATCGTGGGACACCCAAAGATTCGCAGCCATATTATATATACTGATATATTACTAACTTGTACTTATACTTGCCGCTCATTATGATCTAGTTTTCATTTCATCTAGCGAGCGTTCATTTTAACATTAAAACTTAGTAGCAAGTATTCATTCCAAATAGCCTGCGTTCATGTTCATGAGCCAGCATTAATTATAATGTTGTTGAATGTTGTTTGAAGTGGGCAGGTTTAGTGGTAGCAGGGGTGTATAATGTAGCGTTCTGGTTAGTGCTGCAAGGGTTTCTGGGTATTTGTTATGTTGTGTTACGGTGCTGATATTCTCCCGAAATGTGTTTGTCATTCTTGTTTGGTGTGGGTTCACAGTGTGGCTCATTTTTTGTAACAATGTTAAAGTTGTTTATACGGCCACCCTCAGTGTGACCTGTATGGCTGTTGACAAATTATGCATTGCATTCACTAGTGTGTGGGCAAAAGTTGTATATATTATATGACTTTGTCGACACGATATTTGTATGGGGTTAAGCGGACGTGATGGCAGGTTGTAGAGGACACTAAAGGCAGTGCCTAAAGGCACGCCCCAATATTGTTGTCTGGGTGCAAATCTGGAGAAATTCGAGAGAATGGTTTCTCTGATGTGTGCTCTTTACATTGTGTGTGTGCTGTTTACATTATTAGCCTGGTGTGTAGGCTACCTGTATAAGTGTATGAGGTTACAAGCACACACTTATTGAGATTTACTTGAGTCTTCTGTTTACATTATTAGCCTGTTGTGTAGGCTACCTGTATAAGTGTATGAGGTTACAAGCACACACTTATTGAGATTTACTTGAGCCTTCTGTTTACATTATTAACATATCTACTGTGGCTAAGCAGACTTTTGCCAAAAGGACAATCATTCATTTGTTGTGGGTTTATCCACTTTAATACACTTAAATTTTTTTTGGAATGCATGTTTTGTTTGAAGGCCTAATATAAATGAAAAACTTTGTGCTTTTTTTGAAAAGCAAAGGCTACTGGAATATTAAAAAAAATGTCAATATTCAATAAAATTGTACTTTATTTAAAAAACATGTCTAAAAATGTATTGTAGGCTATTTATGCGATATAAAATAAAATTGTGAAAAACTGCATTCATTATTCAGTATTCGGCCTTCGGCCAAACGTTTAAATTTTATTCGGCTTCGGCCACAAATTTTCATTTCGGTGCATCCCTAGTCAATATATACCTTGATGGTGCAGAAAAAAGACCATCTATTTTTTTAACTGATTTCCGAACTCTAAATGGGTGAATTTTGGCGAATTAAACGCCTTTCTGTTTATCACGCTGGAGGCGATGACGTCAGAATGTGACGTCGCCGAGGTAACACAGCCGCCATTTTCATTTTCAACACATTACAAAAACCGGGTCTCAGCTCTGTTATTTTCCGTTTTTTTGACTATTTTTTGGAACCTTGGAGACATCATGCCTCGTCGGTGTGTTGTCGGAGGGTGTAACAACACTAACAGGGAGGGATTCAAGTTGCACCACTGGCCCCAAGATGCCAAAGTGTCTGCCGCCAGACCCCCATTGAATGTGCCAGAGTGTCTCCACATTTGACCGGCGATGCTAAGACAGACATGGCACAGAGATGTATGGATAACCTGCAGATGCATTTGCAACTATAAAGTCAACGAAATCACAAAGGTGAGTTTTGTTGATTGCCAGCTAATCGATGCTAACATGCTACGCTAATCGATGCTAAAATGCTATTTACCGGCGGTGCTAAAGCAGACATGGCACAGAGATGTATGGATAACCTGTAGATGCATTTGCAACTATATTACGTTTCCTCCCACCCACATTTAATGCGAAACAAACACTTACCAATCGACGGATTTAAGTTGCTCCAGTGTCAAAAGATGCGAAAGTCCTGATCGTTTGGTCCGCAGCTATTCGGCCATGCTATGGCTATGAATAGCGTCAATAGCTATTCGCTCAATAGCTTCAGTTTCTTCTTCAATATTTTCATACTCCAACCATCTGTTTCAATACATGCATAATCCGCTGAATCGCTTAAGTCGCTGAAATCCGAGTTTGAATCCGAGCTAATGTCGCTATATCTTGCTGTGGTATTCCCATTGTTTGTTTACATTGGCAGCACTGTGTGACGTCACAGGGAAATGGCCAGTGTCTTCGCAGAGAGGCACTTTAAAGCTTTATTTAGGGATATTCCAAGACCGGTAAAATTTTGAAAAAAAACTTCAAAAAATACAACAAGCCACTGGGAACTGATTTTTATTGTTTTTAACCGTTTTGAAATTGTGATAATGTTCCCCTTTAACGCACTTTTTGTGTCTTTTTGCGCATTGAAATCAGAAAGGATGTGAAATTCCCAAAGTCCTTATACACTTATGCACTTTTTTTTTTCTGCAAATAATAATTAACTTAGAATTTCATGGCTGCAACACGTGCCAAAGTAGTTGGGAAAGGGCATGTTCACCACTGTGTTACATCACCTTTTCTTTTAACAACACTCAATAAACGTTTGGGAACTGAGGAAACTAACTGTTGAAGCTTTGAAAGTGGAATTCTTTCCCATTCTTGTTTTTAAATTTCTTGCAATTGCACTTTGAGAAAGGTTGTTCTTAAACTGTTTGACTATTTGCTCACGCAGTTGTGGACAAAGGGGTGTACCTCGCTCCATCCTTTCTTGTGATAGACTGAACATTTTTTGGGAAGCTGTGTTATGATTTACTAAGGACGTGACGGAAAACAGACACCAGGTGGCAGTATGTCCAAAGATTTATTAATATATATATATATATATATATATATCTATATTAAGAAATGTATATATGTAATAATCAATCAACAGAAAACATACTAAGTAAATGGAGCGTGGCAAAAACTCTAGAGTGTATGGTGTTAGTCTAAGTGTGTAAATTAACTGAAGTGTGTTTTACCCAAGTGTTGACAAAAGAGAACGCGGAAGTCCGTGGGGCAGGCAGAGGGTTCAGGTCAAACGAGCGAGGAGTCGAGGTACAAAGGAGGCAGTCAGAATCCAGAGGGAGATCCAGGGAAAAGAGTGAGACGCACAGCTCACCTTGTGGGCGACGGAGGATTCTGTGGGGACACGGGAGAAGACACTGAGAACACGTAGAGGTGCAGGGCACAGGGAGCGCAGGGTGATTGCTTACGGTACGCATTTGGAACTAAGTTCCCGCGCTGATCCTTGGTCCACTGGTCCTCTTATACAGCCTCACGCCATCAGTCACAGGTGTGGACTGCGGCCAGCTGCAGCGGAGAGTGGGCGCGGTCCGCTTGATGAGCGCGGGGGCGTGTCCGGCGCGCCCTCTGGGTGGAACCAAAGCAGAGGAAGATGGAGACTGCATGTACCACAACAAGCTGTTTTTATAGCCAATCATGGCACCCACCTGTTCCCAATTAGCCTGCACACCTGTGGGCTGTTCCAAATAAGCGTTTGATGAGCATTCCTCCACTTTATCAGTATTTATTAGAATTCCACTTTCAAAGCTTCAACAGTTAGTTTCCTCAGTTCCCAAACGTTTATTGAGTGTTGTTAAAAGAAAAGGTGATGTAACACAGTGGTGAACATGCCCTTTCCCAACTACTTTGGCACGTGTTGCTGGCATCAAATTCTAAAGTTAATGATTATTTGCAACAACAAAAAATTTTTTTACGAGTTTGAACATCAAATATGTTGTCTTTGTAGCATATTCAACTGAATATGGCTTGAAAAGGATTTGCAAATCATTGTATTCTGTTTATATTTACATCTCAAACAATTTCCCAACTCATATGGAAACGGGGTTTTGTATAAATTAATCGTACTGAATCGGATCATAACCCATGTATCGCGATAGAGTCGAATCGTCCATGACAAAGGGATTTACATCCACATCAGGGGTGTCGAACTCAAACACAGAGTGGGCCAAAGTTTAAAACTGAACAAAGCCGCGGGCCAAGGTTGAACAAATGAACCTTTTAATAGGGACCCAAACAAGTTTTGCATTGAATATTGAACAAGCAAGGCTTATATAACTTTATAGTGACATGCAACATCTAGCTTCAAATAATAATAATTCAACATATCAATGGCATGTCAAATAAAATTGAAATAAAAATTGAATGCCTCTTTTCTATATGCAGCCTTCTGAGGTAAATATCAAAATAAACTTTGTCCACAGGCTAATAACACATTTGAAAATAAAATAACAATAATGAATGAATCAAACATTCAAGCCTCTAAGTTGCAAGAGAAAGTGCATGAATAAAACGTGAATTATTTGCTACATTTATTTGCTTTAACAGTGAATATGCAACAAGCAACGCTTATATAACTTAACAGTGCAAAATCAACTTTCAAAAAACAACAAAAAAAACATCAATTGTATATTAAATAACATTTAAATAAAACATTTAATGCCTCTTTTCTATTTGCAGCCTTCTGAGATAAATATCAACATTAACTTTTTCCACAGGCTAATAAATTTGAAAATAAAATAACAATAAGGTGGGTGGAATTGGGGGGGGCGTATATTGTAGCGTCCCAGAAGAGTTTAGTGCTGCAAAGGGTTCTGGGTATTTGTTCTCTTGTGTTTATGTTGTGTTACGGTGCGGTTGTTCTCCCGAAATGTGTTTGCCGTTCTTGTTTGGTGTGGGTTCACAGTGTGGCGCATATTTGTAACAGTGTTAAAGTTGTTTATACGGCCACCCTCAGTGTGACCTGTATGGCTGTTGACCAAGTACGCCTTGCATTCACTTATGTGTGTGTACAACCCCGGGCTGGCACGCTGTTTGTATGGAGGAAAAACGGACATGACGAGGTTGTAGAGGACGCTAAAGGCGGTGCCTTTGACGCTCGCCCCCAATATCGTTGTCCGGGTGGAAATCGGGAGAATGGTAGCTCCGGGGAGATTTTCGGGAGGGACACTGAACTTCGGGAGTCTCCGCGGGCCGGAGTTTGACACCCATGATCCACATTATTGTCTAAATAGTTGGCAACACAAGTGTGTCTTGCCTACGGACATGTATAGCGGTAGCAGGGTTAGGGTGTGGACTGCATGGGTGCTGCTGGCATCAACTGTGGTTCACAGAATACAACCCCCCGCCCCCACTTTGAAAATAATTGTTCCAATATGACAAGGAACACAATGATGCATTAATGAAGAAGCTGAACGTGAGGAGTGTACTGTGCTGAGATATTACACACATTTGATCTTACTAGACACCCAATCGGCTCTCTTTGTGCTTCAGTTTGAGTACATGGTGGAGTCGGTCCTGCTGGCAAGAGAACGCTGGCTGAGGGAAGGCGGCACCATGTGGCCCTCCTCTGCAACCCTCACCCTGGTGCCATGTCAGGCCCACAGCTACTACGCAGAGAAAATGGCCTTCTGGGAGAACACCTACGGCCTGGACTTCACCCCTCTTCAGTAAGAAGCATTCACACTATGACACCGAACAATTAGAACAGGGGTGCCCACACTTTTTCTGCAGGCGAGCTACTTTTCAATTGACCAACTCGAGGGGATCTACCTCATTTATATTTATTTATTTATGAAAGAGACATTTTTGTAAACAAGTTAAATGTGTTTAATGATAATACAAGCATGTGTAACACATATAGATGTCTTTCTTTCACAAAGACAAGAATATAAGTTGGTGTATTACCTGATTCTGATGACTTGCATTGATTGGAATCAGACAGTAATGATGATAACGCCCACATTTTCAAATGGAGGAGAAAAAAAGTTGTCCTTTCTGTACAATACCACATGAAAGTGGTTGGTTTTTGGCATCTAATTCATCCAGCTTCCATACACTTTACAAGAAAAACATTGGCGGCAAATTCCGTAGCTTGCTTGATTGACATTCACGGCACCCGAGGGTCTTGTGAGATGACGCTGGCTGCTGCCAGTTCATTATTATGAAAAAATGACAGAGAGGAAGGCGAGAAACACTTTTTATTTCAACAGACTTTCGCGCCGTCCCTTCCGTCAAAACTCTAAAGGCCGACTGCACATTTCCTATCTTCACAATAAAAGCCCTGCTTCATGCTGCCTGCGCTAACAAAATAAGAGTCTCGGACTTGTGCACGCCAGCTTTCTGAGGGATCGCTTGTGCACGCCAGTTTTCCGAGACTCTGTATTTAGTTAGCGCAGGCAGCATGAAGCAGGGCTTTTATTGTGAAGATAGGAAATGTGCAGTCGGCCTTTAGAGTTTTGACGGAAGGTACGGCGCGAGAGTCTGTTGAAATAAAAAGTGTTTCTGGCCTTCCTCTCGGTCATATTTTCATAATAATGATCTTGCAGCAGCCAGCGTCATCTCACAAGACCCCCCGGTACCGTGAATGTCATTTAAGTGACGTCTTGGTGAAGATTGATGATCACTCATTTTTAGGTCTATTTTTTTTAAAAGCCTGGCTCGAGATCGACTGACACACCCCCCGCGGTCGACTGGTAGCTCGCGATCCACGTAATGGGCGCCCCTGAATTAGAGTCTCCAAATAAACTAATACGCAAATATTTAGAATGGGGGAGTACCCGCAACAATACACATACTGCGAGTACACGCCAACTTCACAGAGAGATGCTCAAACAGAGATTTGAACCTACGATCTCTTAACTATGCAGCTAATATTGCTTACCACTAGGCCACAAAGTTAGAAAAAAAAAGTGTTAACTAACTTGTATAGTCGCCATTACTGCGTGTGCCTGGGAGGCGAGTCTCTACAGCAGGGGTCACCAACGTGGTACCCCGTAAGGACCAGATGAGTCGCCCGCTGGCCTGTTCTAAAAATAGCTCAAATAGCAGCACTTACCAGTGAGCTGCCTGTTTTTTTTAAATTGTGTTTATTTACTAGCAAGCTGGTCTCGCTTTGCTTGACATTTTTAATTCTAAGAGAGACAAAACTCAAATAGAATTTGAAAATCCAAGAAAATATTTTAAAGACTTGGTCTTCACTTGTTCAAATAAATTCTTTTTTTTTTTACTTTGCTTCTTATAACATTCAGAAAGACAATTTTAGAGAAAAGATACAACCTTAAAAATGATTTTAGGATTTTTAAACACATATACCTTTTTACCTTTTAAATTCCTTCCTCTTCTTTCCTGACAATTTAAATCAAGTATTTTTTTTTTTACCCACCTGCTCCCAGTGCCACCCATACTGGTTTAAATGTGATTTAGATATTGGGTTTCATTATGTACAGTAAAGTGCTTTAAGTCACTAAAGAAAAGCGCTATATAAATTGTAGAGTGGCTATGCCAGAAACTTGAGGGTTCCAGGTTCAATCTCCGCTTACACCATCATAGTCAATCAATCAAATGTCTCAAAGGACTGCACAAATCATTACGACTACAACATCCTCGGAAGAACCCACAAAAGGGCGAGGAAAACTCACACCCAGTGGGCAGGGAGAATTCACATCCAGTGGGACGCCAGTGACAATGCTGACTATGAGAAACCTTGGAGAGGACCTCAGATGTGGGCAACCCCCCCCCTCTAGGGGACCAAAAGCAATGGATGTCGAGCGGGTCTAACTTGATACTGTGAAAGTTCAATCCATAGTGGCTCCAACACAGCCGCGAGAGTTCAGTTCAAAGCGGATCCAAGACAGCAGCGAGAGTCCCGTCCACAGGAAACCATCTCAAGCGGAGGCGGATCAGCAGCGTAGAGATGTCCCCAACCGATACACAGGCGAGCGGTCCATCCTGGGTCCCAACGAGCGGTCCATCCTGGGTCTCGACTCTGGACAGCCAGTACTTCATCCATGGTCATCGGACCGGACCCCCTCCACAAGGGAGGGGGGGGACATAGGAGAAAGAAAAGAAGCGGCGGATCAACTGGTCTAAAAAGGAGGTCTATTTAAAGGCTAGAGTATACAGATGAGTTTTAAGGTGAGACTTAAATGCTTCTACCGAGGTAGCATCTCGAGGTAGTCACTGCCATTGTGTCCTCGGGCAAGTTACTTCACCCACTAACTCCCAGTGCCAGCAACACTAGTTTAAAAAGATAATGGGTTTCATAATGTAAAAGCACTTTCAGTCACTAGAGAAAAGCGCTATATAAATGTTATCCACTTCATTATGAATGAGGACCACAAAATAGGGGCCTGTGGGCTTCAAATAAATCCCACGGACTGCAAGTTTGTGGGACGATATAGCTCGGTTGGTAAAGTGGCCGTGCCAGCAACCTGAGGGTTCCAGGTTCGATCCCCGCTTCCGCCATCCTAGTCACTCGGGCAAAACACTATACCCACCTTCTCCTAGTGCCAGCAACACTGGTTTAAATGTAACTTAGATATTGGGTTTCACTATGTACAGTAAAGTGCTTTGAGTCACTAGAGAAAAGCGCTATATAAATGTTATCCACTTCACTATGCATGAGGACCACAAAATTGGGGCCTGTGGGCTTCAAAAAAATCCCACGGGTCGTGAGTTTGTGGGGCGATATAGCTCGGTTGTTAAGAGTGGGCGTGCCAGCAACTTGAGGGTTCCAGGTTCGATCCCCGCTTCCGCCATCCTAGTCACTCGGGCAAAACACTATACCCACCTTCTCCTAGTGCCAGCAACACTGGTTTAAATGTAACTTAGATATTGGGTTTCACTATGTACAGTAAAGTGCTTTGAGTCACTAGAGAAAAGCGCTATATAAATGTTATCCACTTCACTATGCATGAGGACCACAAAATTGGGGCCTGTGGGCTTCAAAAAAATCCCACGGGCCGTGAGTTTGTGGGGCGATATAGCTCGGTTGTTAAGAGTGGGCGTGCCAGCAACTTGAGGGTTCCAGGTTCGATCCCCGCTTCCGCCATCGGGCAAGACACTTTACCCACCTGCTCCTAGTGCCAGCGACACTGGTTTAAATGTAACTTAGATATTGGGTTTCACTATGTAAAAGCACTTTGAGTCACTAGAGAAAAGCGCTATATAAATGTTATCCACTTCACCATGAATGAGGACCACAAAATAGGGGCCTGTGGGCTTCAAAAAATTCCATGGGCCGAGAGTTTGTGAGACGATATAGCTCGGTTATTAGAGTGGCCGTGCCAGCAACTTGAGGGTTCCAGGTTCGATCCCTGCTTCCGCCATCGTAATCGCTTGGGCAAGACACTTTACCCACCTGCTCCTAGCGACACTGGTTTAAAATGTAACTTAGATATTGGGTTTCACTATGTAAAAGCACTTTGAGTCACTAGAGAAAAGCGCTATATAAATGTAATCCACTTCACTATGAATGAGGACCACAAAATTGGGGCCTGTGGGCTTCAAAAAAATCCCACGGGCTGTGAGTTTGTGGGGCGGTATAGCTCGGTTATTAGAGTGGCCGTGCCAGCAACCTGAGGGTTCCAGGTTCGATCCCCGCTTCCGCCATCCTAGTCACTCGGGCAAGACACTTTACCCACTTGCTCCTAGTGCCAGCAACACTGGTTTAAATGTAACTTAGATATTGGGTTTCACTATGTACAGTAAAGTGCTTTGAGTCACTAAAGAAAAGCGCTATATAAATTGTAGAGTGGCTATGCCAGCAACTTGAGGGTTCCAGGTTCAATCTCCGCTTACACCATCCTAGTCACTGCCGTTGTGTCCTCGGGCAAGTTACTTCACCCACTAACTCCCAGTGCCAGCATCACTAGTTTAAAAAGATATTGGGTTTCATAATGTAAAAACACTTTCAGTCACTAGAGAAAAGCGCTATATAAATGTAATCTACTTCACTATGAATGAGGACCACAAAATAGGGGCCTCTGGGCTTCAAAAAAATCCCACGGGCCGCGAGTTTGTGGGACGATATAGCTCGGTTGGTAGAGTGGCCGTGCCTGCAACTTGAGGGTTCCAGGTTCGATCCCCGCTTCCGCCATCCTAGTCACTTGGGGAAGTTACTTTACCCACCTGCTCCTAGCGACACTGGTTTAAAATGTAACTTAGATATTGGGTTTCACTATGTAAAAGCACTTTGAGTCACTAGAGAAAATCGCTATATAAATGTTATCCACTTCACTATGCATGAGGACCACAGTCAAATAGCCCACGGGCCGTGAGTCTGTTTGCTATATATAGCTCGGTTGGTAAAGTGGCCGTGCCAGCAACTTGAGGGTTCCAGGTTCGATCCCCAGTTAAACCATCCTCGTCAATGCCGTTGTGTCCTTGGGCAAGACACTTTACCCACCTGCTCCTAGCGACACTGGTTTAAATGTAACTTAGATATTGGGTTTCACTATGTAGAAGCACTTTGAGTCACTAGAGAAAAGCGCTATATAAATGTAATCCACTTCACTATGCATGAGGACCACAAAATAGGGGCCTGTGGGCTTAAAAAAAAATCCCACGGGCCGTGAGTTTGTGGAGCGGTATAGCTCGGTTGTTAAGAGTGGCCATGCCAGCAACTTGAGGGTTCCAGGTTCGATCCCCGCTTCCACCATCCTAGTCACTTTACCCACCTGCTCCCAGTGCCACCCACACTGGTTTAAATGTAACTTAGATATTTGGTTTCACTATGTAAAGTGCTTTGAGTCACTTGAGAAAAGCGCTATATAAATATAATTCACATCACTTCACCACAACCCCCGCAGTATTCGCTGACATCACAAAGCAAAACACACCTGTGGCGTTACCGGATTTACCACAAATTACAAGGCAATGTTAGGACTTTTCGGCAATCAGATCAGAGATTTTCTTCCTGTCACTCACACACACACTTGTGACATCACGCCTCCTCCTTCAGGCCTCTGGCACGGCAGGAGTTCTTTGCCAAACCCAAGTTCAGCCACGTGACGGCGCGGGACGACTGCCTGGCCTCTCCCCATGATGTCCTGGACTTGGACATGTACACGCTGCAGGTGTCCGACCTGGAGGTACACTCCACTTTGCATTCTCCTGTTCTCGAGTCTCCCACTTTGGTTACATGGAAGTGTTTTTGCTGCTTTCTCGGTCAGGAAATGGAGGGCCAGTTTCAGTTTTGCCTGGAGAAGTCGGGCCAGTTCCACGGCTTCACTGCCTGGTTCAGCGTCCGCTTCGAGAGCCTGGAGGAAGGCGGCGCAGCGGTAGAGCTCGACACCGGACCTAATGCTGAGTATGACTCTTTCGGATTATTTATCATTCATTCTGTTGACGGAATGCACCACTTGGCTGCAACCAGTAGAGGCGCTGTGGGTTCAGTTTTAACTATAGTTTGCTGTCTAAAGAGCAACAACACCTTTGGAAACTCTTCCATTATTATCATTAGTCTGCTCAGTACAAAATTAAAGTAAAGTTAAAGTTCTAATGATTGTCAAACACACACCAGGTGTTGTGAGATTTGTCCTCTGCATTTGACCATTCCCCTTTTTCACCCCCTGGGAGGTGAGGGGAGCAGTGAGCAGCAGCGGTGGGAATCATTTTGGTGATTTAAGCCCCAATTCCAACCCTTGGTGCTGAGTGCCAAGCAGGGAGGATAGTTGGTCCCATTTTTTTGGTCTTTGGTATGACTAGAGATGTCCGATAATGGCTCTTTTGCCGATATCCTATATTGTCCAACTCTTAATTAGCGATTCAGATATCAACCGATACCGATATATACAGTCGTGAACATATGTTTACTTATCCCGTCTGTTCAGTATTTGAACATAAACGTGTTTGATTGTGAGGCATTAAAAGCCACAAAATGCAACGGGTGAGTAGATGGCCCAGGTGGGCCTTGTTATCTAATCACCTGTCGCCTTTACCAGCAGCATTTTAACACTTTTATGTTAAAATACTGAACAGATGTTTACCTTACCCCAATAAACATATGTTCAGTATTTTAATATAAAAGTGTTTGATTGTGAGGCATTAAAAGCCACAAAATGCAACGGGTGAGTAAATGGCCCAGGTGGGCCTTGTTATCTAATCACCTGTCGCCTTTACCAGCAGCATTTTAACACTTTTATGTTAAAATACTGAACAGATGTTTACCTTACCCCACTAAACATCTGTTTAATATTTTAATATAAAAGTGTTTGATTGTGAGGCATTAAAAGCCACAAAATGCAACGGGTGAGTAGATGGCCCAGGTGGGTCTTGTTTTCTAATCACCTGTCGCCTTTACTGGCAGCATTTTAACACTTTTTTGTCAAAATACTGAACAGATGTTTACCTTACCCCAATAAACATCTGTTCTGTATTTTAATATAAAAGTGTTTGATTGTGAGGCAATAAAAGCCACAAAATGCTACGGGTGAGTAGATGGCCCACGTGGGCCTTGTTATCTAATCACCCGTCGCCTTTACCAGCACCATTTTAACACTTTTATGTTAAAATACTGAACAGATGTTTACCTTACCCCAATAAACATCTGTTCAGTATCTTAATATAAAAGTGTTTGATTGTGAGGCATTAAAAGCCACAAAATGCAACGGGTGAGTAGATGGCCCTGGTGGGTCCTGTTATCTAATCACCTGTCGCCTTTACCGGCAGCATTTTAACACTTTTATGTTAAAATACTGAACAGGTGTGTACCTTATCCCAATAAAATCAGTTCTGTATTTTAATATAAAAGTGTTTGATTGTGAGGCATTAAAAGCCACAAAATGCTACGGGTGAGTAGATGGCCCAGGTGGGCCTTGTTATTTAATCACCTGTCGCCTTTACCAGCAGCATTTTAACACTTTTATGTTAAAATACTGAACAGATGTTTACCTTATCCCAATAAACATCTGTTCAATATTTTAATATAAAAGTGTTTGATTGTGAGGCATTAAAAGCCACAAAATGCAACGGGTGAGTAGATGGCCCAGGTGGGCCTTGTTATCTAATCACCTGTCGCCTTTACCAGCAGCATTTTAACACTTTTACGTTAAAATACTGAACAGATGTTTACCTTACCCCAATAAACATCTATTCAGTATTTTAATATAAAAGTGTTTGATTGTGAGGCATTAAAAGCCACAAAATGCTACGGGTGAGTAGATGGCCCGGGTGGGTCTTGTTATCTAATCACCTGTCGCCTTTACCAGCAGCATTTTAACACTTTTATGTTAAAATACTGAACCGATGTTTACCTTATCCCAATAAACATCGGTTCAGTATTTTAATATAAAAGTGTTTGATTGTGAGGCATTAAAAGCCACAAAATGTAACGGGTGAGTAGATGGCCCAGGTGGGCTTTGTTATCTAATCACCTGTCGCCTTTACTAGCAGCATTTTAACACCTTTATGTTAAAATACTGAACAGATGTTTACCTTACCCCAATGAACATCTGTTCAGTATTTTAATATAAAAGTGTTTGATTGTGAGGCATTAAAAGCCACAAAATGCTACGGGTGAGTAGATGGCCCAGGTGGGCATTGTTATCTAATCACCTGTCGCCTTTACCAGCAGCATTTTAACACTTTTACGTTAAAATACTGAACAGATGTTTACCTTACCCCAATAAACATCTGTTCAGTATTTTAATATAAAAGTGTTTGATTGTGAGGCATTAAAAGCCACAAAATGCAACGGGTGAGTAGATGGCCCAGGTGGGCCTTGTTGTCTAATCACCTGTCGCCTTTACCAGCAGCATTTTAACACTTTTATGTTAAAATACTGAACATATGTTTACCTTACCCTCAATAAACATCTGTTCAGTATTTCAATATAAAAGTGTTTGATTGTGAGGCATTAAAAGCCACAAAATGCTATGGGTGAGTAGATGGCCCAGGTGGGCCTTGTTATCTAATCACCTGTCGCCTTTACCAGCAGCATTTTAACACTTTTATGTTAAAATACTGAACAGATGTTTACCTTACCCCAATAAACATCTGTTCAGTATTTTAATATAAAAGTGTTTGATTGTGAGGCATTAAAAGCCACAACATGCAACGGGTGAGTAGATGGCCCAGGTGGACCTTGTTATCTAATCACCTGTCGCCTTTACCAGCAGCATTTTAACACTTTTATGTTAAAATACTGAACCGATGTTTACCTTACCCCAATAAACATCGGTTCAGTATTTTAATATAAAAGTGTTTGATTGTGAGGCATTAAAAGCCACAAAATGCTACGGGTGAGTAGATGGCCCAGGTGGGCCTTGTTATCTAATCACCTGTCGCCTTTACCAGCAGCATTTTAACACTTTTATGTTAAAATACTGAACAGATGTTTACCTTACCCCAATAAACATCTGTTCAGTATTTTAATATAAAAGTGTTTGATTGTGAGGCATTAAAAGCCACAAAATGCAACGGGTGAGTAGATGGCCCAGGTGGGCCTTGTTATCTAATCACCTGTCCCCTTTACCGGCAGCATTTTAACACTTTTATGTTAAAATACTGAACAGATGTTTACCTTATCCCAATAAACATCTGTTCAGTATTTTAATATAAAAGTGTTTGATTGTGAGGCATTAAAAGCCACAAAATGCAACGGGTGAGTAGATGGCACAGGTGGGCTTTGTTATCTAATCACCTGTCGCCTTTACCGGCAGCATTTTAACACCTTTATGTTAAAATACTGAATAGATGTTTACCTTATCCCAATTAACATCAGTTCTGTATTTTAATATAAAAGCGTTTGATTGTGAGGCATTAAAAGCCACAAAATGCAACAGATGAGTAGATGGCCCAGGTGGACCTTGTGATCTAATCACCTGTCGCCTTTACCAGCAGCATTTTAACACCTTTATGTTAAAATACTGAACAGATGTTTACCTTACCCCAATAAACATCTGTTCTGTATTTTAATATAAAACTGTTTGATTGTGAGGCATTAAAAGCCACAAAATGCTATAGGTGAGTAGATGGCCCAGGTGGGCGTTGTGATTTAATCACGTGTCGCCTTTACCAGCAGCATTTTAACACTTTTATGTTAAAATACAGAACAGATGTTTACCTTATCCCAATAAACATATGTTCAGTATTTTAATATAAAAGTGTTTGATTGTGAGGCATTAAAAGCCACAAAATGCTACGGGTGAGTAGATGGCCCAGGTGGACCTTGTTATCTAATCACCTGTCGCCTTTACCAGCAGCATTTTAACATCTTTGTTAAAATACTGAACAGATGTTTACCTTATCCCAATAAACATCAGTTCTGTATTTTAATATAAAAGCGTTTGATTGTGAGGCATTAAAAGCCACAAAATGCAACAGGTGAGTAGATGGCCCAAGTTGTCCTTTTTATCTAATCACCTGTCGCCTTTACTAGCAGCATTTTAACACTTTTATGTTAAAATACTGAACAGATGTTTACCTTATCCCAATAAACATCTGTTCAATATTTTAATATAAAAGTGTTTGATTGTGAGGCATTAAAAGCCACAAAATGCAACGGGTGAGTAGATGGCCCAGGTGGGCCTTGTGATCTAATCACCTGTCGCCTTTACCAGCAGCATTTTAACACTTTTATGTTAAAATACTGAACAGATGTTTACCTTATCCCAATAAACATCTGTTCAGTATTTTAATATAAAACTGTTTGATTGTGAGGCATTAAAAGCCACAAAATGCAACGGGTGAGTAGATGGCCCAGGTGGGCCTTGTTATCTAATCACCTGTCGCCTTTACCAGCAGCATTTTAACACTTTTATGTTAAAATACTGAACAGATGTTTACCTTATCCCAATAAACATCTGTTCAATATTTTAATATAAAAGTGTTTGATTGTGAGGCATTAAAAGCCACAAACTGCAACGGGTGAGTAGATGGCCCAGGTGGGCCTTGTTATCTAATCACCTGTCGCCTTTACTAGCAGCATTTTAACACTTTTATGTTAAAATACTGAGCAGATGTTTACCTTATCCCAATAAACATCTGTTCAATATTTTAATATAAAAGTGTTTGATTGTGAGGCATTAAAAGCCACAAAATGCAACGTGTGAGTAGATGGCCCAGGTGGGCCTTGTTATCTAATCACCTGTCGCCTTTACTAGCAGCATTTTAACACTTTTATGTTAAAATACTGAACAGATGTTTACCTTATCCCAATAAACATCTGTTCAATATTTTAATATAAAAGTGTTTGATTGTGAGCCATTAAAAGCCACAAAATGCAACGGGTGAGTAGATGGCCCAGGTGGACCTTGTTATCTAATCACCTGTTGCCTTTACCAGCAGCATTTTAACACTTTTATGTTAAAATACTGAACAGATGTTTACCTTATCCCAATAAACATATGTTCAGTATTTTAATATAAAAGTGTTTGATTGTGAGGCATTAAAAGCCACAAAATGCAACGGGTGAGTAGATGGCCCAGGTGGGCCTAGTTATCTAATCACCTGTCGCCTTTACCAGCAGCATTTTAACACTTTTATGTTAAAATACTGAACAGATGTTTACCTTACCCCAATAAACATCTGTTCAGTATTTTAATATAAAAGTGTTTGATTGTGAGGCATTAAAAGCCACAAAATGCAACGGGTGAGTAGATGGCCCAGGTGGGCCTTGTTATCTAATCACCTGTCGCCTTTACCAGCAGCATTTTAACACTTTTATGTTAAAATACTGAACAGATGTTTACCTTACCCCAATAAACATCTGTTCAGTATTTTAATATAAAAGTGTTTGATTGTGAGGCATTAAAAGCCACAAAATGCAACGGGTGAGTAGATGGCCCAGGTGGGTCTTGTTATCTAATCACCTGTCGCCTTTACCAGCAGCATTTTAACACTTTTATGTTAAAATACTGAACAGATGTTTACCTTATCCCAATAAACATCTGTTCAATATTTTAATATAAAAGTGTTTGATTGTGAGGCATTAAAAGCCACAAACTGCAACGGGTGAGTAGATGGCCCAGGTGGGCCTTGTTATCTAATCACCTGTCGCCTTTACTAGCAGCATTTTAACACTTTTATGTTAAAATACTGAACAGATGTTTACCTTATCCCAATAAACATCTGTTCAATATTTTAATATAAAAGTGTTTGATTGTGAGGCATTAAAAGCCACAAAATGCAACGGGTGAGTAGATGGCCCAGGTGGGCCTTGTTATCTAATCACCTGTCGCCTTTACCAGCAGCATTTTAACACTTTTATGTTAAAATACTGAACAGATGTTTACCTTATCCCAATAAACATCCATTCAATATTTTAATATAAAAGTGTTTGATTGTGAGCCATTAAAAGCCACAAAATGCAACGGGTGAGTAGATGGCCCAGGTGGGCCTTGTTATCTAATCACCTGTCGCCTTTACCAGCAGCATTTCAACACTTTTATGTTAAAATACTGAACAGATGTTTACCTTACCCCAATAAACATCTGTTCAGTATTTTAATATAAAAGTGTTTGATTGTGAGGCATTAAAAGCCACAAAATGAAACGGGTGAGTAGATGGCCCAGGTGGGTCTTGTTATCTAATCACCTGTCGCCTTTACTAGCAGCATTTTAACACTTTTATGTTAAAATACTGAATAGATGTTTACCTTATCCCAATAAACATCTGTTCAGTATTTTAATATAAAAGTGTTTGATTGTGAGGCATTAAAAGCCACAAAATGCTACGGGTGAGTAGATGGCCCAGGTGGGCCTTGTTATCTAATCACCTGTCGCCTTTACCGGCAGCATTTTAACACTTTTATGTTAAAATACTGAACAGATGTGTGCCTTATACCAATAAACAACTGTTCTGTATTTTAATATAAAAGTGTTTGATTGTGAGGCATTAAAAGCCACAAAATGCAACGGGTGAGTAGATGGCCCAGGTGGGTCTTGTTATCTAATCACCTGTCGCCTTTACCAGCAGAATTTTAACACCTTTATGTTAAAATACTGAGCAGATGTTTACCTTATGCCAATAAACATCAGTTCTGTATTTTAATATAAAAGTGTTTGATTGTGAGGCATTAAAAGCCACAAAATGCAACAGGTCCGTCAGACCCACAAACGCTGGCTGAGTAACAACAATATGAACATTGCACGGAAAATTTCTCTGCCAGTTTCTGCATCACACAGGGATTCTTTTTTTTGTGTTTCTGCATCTACGGTTCCCACACAAGGTTGCAACATTGTTTGTCAACACTGGCTGCTCTCATTTTCTCGCACATTTGAGCCTCGGATGTTATGTGGACCTGCACTCTTGTCCTCCTCCTGTCTAGGCCTGCTGTGTGTGTGTGTGTGTGTGTGTGTGTGTGTGTGTGTGTGTGTGTGTGTGTGTGTGTGTGTGTGCGTGTGTGTGTGTGTGTGTTACACAGAACATCAATTTCCTCACTTCTATTAGCCCGGACATCTTATATGTAATAGAAATGTTTATGGGGTGTATGGTGTGTGGTCATTAAATATTTATGTTCTTCTCAGAAAATGAGCCAAAGTCAGTGAGTCTCAGTTTGAAAAATGTATTAATTGTATCATTTTTCTTTTAATAAAAAATGAAAATGGGTCCCACAGACCCGAACACCACACAATACATATCAGATCAGTATTCTTATTTTCTCAAAATAATGTTTTTATTTGTTTGTTTATTGCGTACTATTGACTTTGTTTTCCTCACACAATTATATGTAATAAGAGTGTATCGTAATGATTTGTGCAGTCCTTTGAGACATTTGTGATTTGGGGCTATATAAATAAACATTGATTGATGGATTGATTGATCCCCCCTTCCGCCCGAATGCAGCTAAGATAGCCTCCAGCGACCCCAAAAGGGGCAAGCGGTACAAAAATGGAGGGATGGATGGTTGGAATTAGTTTAAATATTATGTTGATGTTGTTAAAGTGTCAATAGTGCTCACCATGGAAACATTGTCATTAAATGTAGTTAATACATGCATGAATTGGAATCACCAGCATAAAACCCCAATTGCAAAATCTAAATGTTTGCTTTTTTCAGACCAACCCACTGGAAGCAGACTCTGTTCATGCTTGACACGCCTATAGTTGTTCACGTTGGCGACCGCGTGCAAGGAAGCCTCATTCTGCGCAGGAACCCCGTGTGGAGGCGTCACATGACCGTCACCCTGCACTGGGACGTCAGCGGCAGCGTGCACGAGGCAAGGAAACTAATCTAAATTGTTCTTAATAATAACACGACTGTTCGACTAAACTGGATTTTTTTTTTTTGGGGTGGGGGCTCTTCAGGCCGGGAGTAAGACCTTCCCCATGTGGAGGTGACATCCTCTCACAATCTGCTCCAAGACTTCAACTTTGGACTTTGTTGAATTAAGTAAGTGTACAGCAATATTTAAAAACTGCCATCAAAGTGGAAAAAGAAGTTAAGCACTGTGCAGTTTTCTCAAATCACTTTCTACTTGAAATAAATGCACACAGATAAAGATTCAACCAAAACGGCCGCACTTACGGACTCAATTCAGCCCACTCGGATAACTAAAGCATGGGGTTTGGAATATGTGGAGTTTGCAGGTTCTCTCTGGTCTTGTGTAGCTTTACTTGGGGCGGCATAGCTCGGTTGGTAGAGCGGCCGTGCCAGCAACTTGAGGGTTGCAGGTTCAATTCCCACTTCCGCCATCGTAGTCACTGCCGTTGTGTCCTTGGGCAAGACACTTTACCCACCTGCTCCCAGTGCCACCCACACTGCTTTAAATGTAACTTAGATATTGGGTTTCACTATTTAGAGTCACTAGAGAAAAGCGCTATATAAATATAATTCACTTCACTTCACTACTTTTGTTTCCTGGGGCGGTATAGCTCGGTTGGTAGAGTGGCCGTGCCAGCAACTTGAGGGTTCCAGGTTCGATCCCCAGTTACACCATCCTAGTCACTGCCGTTGTGTCCTTGGGCAAGACACTTTACCCACCTGCTCCCAGTGCCACCCACACTGCTTTAAATGTAACTTAGATATTGGGTTTCACTATGTAAAGCGCTTTGAGTCACTAGAGAAAAGCGCTATATAAATATAATTCACTTCACTACTTTTGTTTCCTGGGGCGGTATAGCTCGGTTGGTAGAGTGGCCGTGCCAGCAACTTGAGGGTTGCAGGTTCGATTCCCGCTTCCGCCATCCTAGTCACTGCCGTTGTGTCCTTGAGCAAGACACTTTACCCACCTGCTCCCAGTGCCACCCACACTGGTTTAAATGTAACTTAGATATTGGGTTTCAATATGTAAAGCGCTTTGAGTCACTAGAGAAAAGCGCTATATAAATATAATTCACTTCACTTTCCTTCTACATTCCATACATTCAAGTGGGAGTAAAACAAGTCACATTTGACGCAAAACAGGAACAGTGAAAATGACGATAAAGTGTACAGTATATAAATCAAGTAACAAAATAAAACAAAGTTTTTCACTAGACGTCCGATAATCGCTTTTTTTTGCCAATATCCGATATTGTCCAACTCTTAATTACCGATACCGATATATACAGTCGTGAAATGAACACATAATTATGCCTAATTATTGTTGTGATGTCCCACTGGATGCATTAAACAATGCAACAAGGTTTTCTAAATTAAATCAACTCAAGTTATGGGGAAAAAAAATGCTAAGTGCACTATTTTTTTTAACATGCCTTAAAAGAGCAGCTTGGAATTTGGGACATGGTCTCCCTCAGAGAGCATGAGGAGGTTGAGTTCGGGGGGTGGGGGATTAGCAGGGGTTGTATATTGTAGCGTCTCGGAAGAGTTAGTGCTGCAAGGGATTCTGGGTATTTGTTCGGTTGTGTTTATGTTGTGTTACGGTGCGGATGTTCTGCCAAAATGTGTTTGTATATATGATGACGGGATAAAAAACAATATGAGTGTAATTAGGGCTGGGCGATATATCGATATACATGATACATCGCAGATTTGTCTTTGTGCGATACAGAAAACGACTATATCGTGATATTCCAGTATATGTTCTCACGTAGTTGCTGGCATTACACTACAGGCTCTTCTCGCTTTTTCCCTTCTCTCCTTCTCATAGACAAGCGCACCTTTTTACATACGTCACATACGTATACGCCCTCCCGAAGTATAGAGGTAGCAGCATGGGTAACATGGGGGTTGTATATTTTAGCGTCCCGGAAGAGTTAGTGCTGCAAAGGGTTCTGGGTATTTGTTCTGTTGTGTAACGGTGCGGATGTTCTGCCGAAATGTGTATGTATATATGAGCCATTTTAGGGTGGGGGGGCGTACTAGGATGACAGGGGATGAAAAACAATAAGAGTGTAATTAGGGCTGGGCGATATACATGATACATCGCAGATTTGTCTTTGTGCGATATAGAAAATTACTATATCGTGATATTCCAGTATATGTTCTCACGTAGTTACTGGCATTACACTACAGGTTCTTCTCGCTTTTTCCCTTCCCTCCTTCTCACAGACAACAAACGCACCTTTTTACATACGTCACATACGTATAGAGGTAGCAGCATGGGTAACACGGGGGTTGTATATTTTAGCGTCCCGGAAGAGTTAGTGCTGCAAAGGTTTCTGAGTATTTGTTCTGTTGTGTTACGGTGCGGATGTTTTCCCGAAATGTGTTTGTCATTCTTGTTTGGTGTGGGTTCACATATTTGTAACTGTGTTAAAGTTGTTTATACGGCCACCCTCAGTGTGACCTGTATGGCTGTTGACCAAGTTTGATTACATTCACTTGTTTGTGCGAAAAGGCGTAGTTATTATGAGACTGGGTCGGCACGCAAAGGTGGTGCCTTTAAGGTTTATTAAATTTTACTTTTTGAAACCAATACCGATGATTTCCTAAATTACATTTTCAAGCATTCGTCGGCCGATAATATCGACAGTCCGATATTATCGGACATCTCTACTACTCACCCTTTGAGACAGACGTGTAGCAGAAGTACTGGCCTTTAAAAGATTGAAAAAGGAGGCCATACACAGAATCCAGTTGCATTTAAGTTTATTTTGTTTCAGAACAGTCTTTCATTAGGTACATTTGGACAATATTTACACAATACTGGTGAGTACCGGACACAAATCAACCTTCACAAAGATGTATTTATCTTCCACAATAACAGTTATTGTATATTCTGCAGTGTATATACTTTGGGCAAAATTAAACACGACTTGCTTTGTTTCCTCATATATTGAGCTTACTGTTATTATAAAAGTCATTTTTATTTTTTGAAACTTCAATGTCTTTTAGCTGGAAGTGACAGAAAAAACGCATACAAGACCTTCTTAAAACAATCAGCTCTCAAAGACTCACTCAGCTGTGCAAAATAAACAAACATCAGGCTAAATTCATGTTTGGATTCAATAATACAATATTTTATTCATTTACTATGTCAAATTCGGAACAGAAAGATTGACTTGTTGTGAGTAGTGACAACAATATGGACATATTGTACAATCTTTACAACAGTTAAGCTGATATTTTGGACCTTATTTTTTACAGAAGATAAAAGATGCGAGCAAATCAATGTTGCTGCCAATCAATGACATCCCATGGCCTAGTAATAATAAAAAAATATTCCTTAAAGATATTTCATGGAAATTATGTTTAATTAATAGAAAAAATGGCATACAATGCTGACCTTTAAAAGAGCAAAAACTAAATATAAATGTATATTTCAGGCTTGAAAATGGAGAAAAATACTCATGTTTTAAAGCAGTTTTTTGTAAGCAAACCTTATTAATGTGAAATGTGTGACTGAGGGACCTCTCAGGATGACATAAAAGACAAACAATACTTTCATGTTTGAAATGTTTTTGACAAGCAATATGGTTCCACAGCTGGCATGGGTGGCTTCCTGGAGAATAGTTCTGACAAGTTTGAAACAGGCGCTAATAACACCTTAAGTATATAATGTGCTGTACCGTACATATTCTATACAGAGTCTAGTACAGTATGCAGTAGTGTTTCCCTTTACAGTAACTGATTGTGGCGCACCGCCAAGGCAAATCTTTTTTTTAATGTGAAACAAAGTACTGTAATTTATTGTAGCCTCCAGAAGAAGTCAAACGTTAGACGCTATTTTTAACTATTATTGCCAATCTTATATTAACAACCAGCCTAATATACACACTTTCATCTCTATGCTTCTCTTATTCTCTGCCAATCCCCTTACATGAGCCCTTGGCAAATTAAGGCCCGGGGGCCACATGCGGCCTGTTAAGCTTTTCAATCTGGCCCGCCAGACATTCCCAAATATTTTTTTTTAGATCTTTAAGATGCAAACTGTAGCTGCCATTATGATGTGCAGTCATGTTTTCTAATGACCGTAAGTCTTCAACTGTACTAAGTATTTCAATGGTTGGAATCTGCGCTTTTGCATGATATACTAGTTACTATGGTCATCTAATTAGTTACTATGGTCATCTAATTAGTTACTATGGTCATCTAATTAGTTACTATGGTCATCTAATTAGTTACTATGGTCATCTAATTAGTTACTATGGTCATCTAATTAGTTACTATGGTCATCTAATTAGTTACTATGGTAATCTAATTAGTTACTATGGTCATCTAATTAGTTACTATGGTCATCTAATTAGTTACTATGATCATCTAATTAGTTACTATGGTCATCTAATTAGTTACTATGGTCATCTAATTAGTTACTATGGTCATCTAATTAGTTACTATGGTCATCTAATTAGTTACTATGGTCATCTAATTAGTTACTATGATCATCTAATTAGTTACTATGGTCATCTAATTAGTTACTATGGTAATCTAATTAGTTACTATGGTCATCTAATTAGTTACTATGGTCATCTAATTAGTTACTATGATCATCTAATTAGTTACTATGGTCATCTAATTAGTTACTATGGTAATCTAATTAGTTACTATGGTCATCTAATTAGTTACTATGGTCATCTAATTAGTTACTATGATCATCTAATTAGTTACTATGGTCATCTAATTAGTTACTATGGTAATCTAATTAGTTACTATGGTCATCTAATTAGTTACTATGATCATCTAATTAGTTACTATGGTCATCTAATTAGTTACTATGGTCATCTAATTAGTTACTATGATCATCTAATTAGTTACTATGGTCATCTAATTAGTTACTATGATCATCTAATTAGTTACTATGGTCATCTAATTAGTTACTATGGTCATCTAATTAGTTACTATGATCATCTAAATAGTTACTATGGTCATCTAATTAGTTACTATGTCATCTAATTACTTACTATGGTCATCTAATTAGTTACTATGATCATCTAATGAGTTACTATGGTCATCTAATTAGTTACTATGTCATCTTACTTACTATGGTCATCTAATTAGTTACTATGGTCATCTAATTAGTTACTATGTCATCTAATTACTTACTATGGTCATCTAATTAGTTACTATGTCATCTAATTAGTTACTATGGTCATCTAATTAGTTACTATGTCATCTAATTACTTACTATGGTCATCTAATTAGTTACTATGTCATCTAATTACTTACTATGGTAATCTAATTAGTTACTATGGTCATCTAATTAGTTACTATGATCATCTAATTAGTTACTATGGTCATCTAATTAGTTACTATGGTCATCTAATTAGTTACTATGGTCATCTAATTAGTTACCATGGTAATGTAAGTCACAGCAGCTCAGACAAGCCGCCAAGCAGTGTGGGCGGGAAGCGTTTCCACAGATTTTCACAACAAAGTTCTAAAGCTTAGTGATATATCAGCTATATCAGATTGTGGGGGGTTTATTTTGTACCCTTGACGTTCATATTTCACTGTTTGTTGCATTTTTGTTGCGTTTCACTTGATTATAAAATATGTCAATCGAAAGGGGGTGTGACATTCATATTTTGTCAATATTCAGTGTTTTATCCTTCATAGAAACATTTTAAATTCCATTACATTTTTTGAGGCGGTCTGTCATAACGTTTTTAGCATTCATTCAGACATTATTGTGAGGTTTTTTATTAGTGTTTCTAAAAAATAGAGAAACCGGCCCCCAGACACATTACAGGCACGGACGGCGTGTTTGCGATCACGGGTACAATGAAGATTAAATTGAAACCACACTAACATAAAACATTACCACCAGCAGGGCGTTACAGCATGAATATTATTTTCAAACTATTTATTGACTAGTGATGCACTGAAAATTTGGCTACCGAAAAAAGCAGCAGAAAATCGGACGATGTAAACAAGACGCAAGCAAATGTCTGAAGTGTAGTCAGCATATATGCGATGTGAACGTAACGTTTAAACATAATATATCTAAAATATACCCAGCGACAGTGATCTACAAAATGTGCAAATATTAAGAGGACGATGGCTGCTTTTAAGGAAAGAAAGTCCGACTGGAGCAAAGTTGCTGCGGCTCCCTTTTCGTCAGGGACAAAAGTAAGGTCTCTAAACACAAGTACAGTCTACAATAACACCGGAAAGTGATGCTAGATTTGTTTGCTAGTTGTTTATCGTTAGGAAAAAAGTCACTGCATCAGGGACGGCAGAGAGGAGGAGTTTCGGAACCTGGTGAGGGACTTTGTTGTCTGGTGCCACACCAACCTTTTGCAGCTCGATCCGTCAAAGACCAAGGAGCTGGTCATTGACTTTGGGAGGTCGAGTCCACGGTCACAACCTATTGTGATCGAGGGAGTTGAGGTACAGACCGTGGACTCATTCAAGTACCTCGGGGTTTGGGTGGACAATAAGCTGGACTGGACTGTTAACACGGACCACCAGTACAAGAAAGGACAGAGCAGGCTGTACTTCCTCAGGAGACTGCACTCCTTCAACATCCTGTGGATGTACTACCAGTCTGTGGTTGCCAGTGTTCTGTTCTACATGGTAGTGTGCTGGGGGGGCAGCTCCAGACTTGAGAAACTGATCAGGCGGGCCGGTTCTAACATGGGAATGAAAGTGGACTCACTGGTGAGGGTGGCAGAGAAGAGGACTGTTGACAAACTAGTGAGCATCCTGGATGATGCCAGTCACCCTCTGCATAGTGTTATCAGTAGCCAGAGGAGCCTGTTCAGTTCTAGACTGCTTCATCCCAAGTGCAGGACTAATAGACTCAAAAACTCCTTTGTCCCACACGCCATTAGACTGTACAACTCCTCTCTGGGGCGGGGGGCGGGGGGTACTAGGATGACAGGGGATGCAAAACAATAACAGTGCAATACGTTTTCATAACATGGTCACTACTGCCTACTTTGTCTTGTTATATTCTTATTTTACTGTTATATTGTTATTCCCATTGTTTTTATTCTTTTTGTAATATTTCTCTATTTTGTTTCCTTTTAAACCCCCATTATTTACTTTCTTTTAAATTGATTTCAACTCTGTACACTGCTGCTGGAATTTTAATTTTCCTGAATCAATAAAGTACTATCTATCTATCTATCTAAAAGTCTCGGGACACGTGAAAAAATCTCAATAAAGTACATTGTACAATAAGCAGCAACAATTTAAAACAGTGAAAAATGACATACAATATGTTAATACTTATTAATAACACAGATGTGTTTTTAAATGTATGTATGAGCCCTTTTAGGGTGGTGGTGGGGGGTGTGGGGGGGCGTACTAGGATGACAGGGGGTGAAAAACAATAACAGTGCAATTAGGGCTGAGCGATATATCTTGGGTTTTTCTCTGTGCGATATAGAAAATGACTATATCATGATATTCCAGTATACGTTCTCACGCAGTTGCTTTTAGCTGCGGGCATTACACTACAGGCTTTTCCCGCTCTTTCTTCTTACATACGTCACATACGTATACGCTCTCGTGGAGCAGAGGGGTAGCAGCATGGGTCACGTTAGCTGTGATGCTAGCGTAGCCGTGCGAGTGGTAAAACGAGAGAAAGAAGGTGCCACTGGTAACAAATGAAGGAATAATTAATTCCCAAGAAAAACATCGTCTGGCGGTGGTTTGGCTTCAAGCGGGAATATGTCGAACGGACAAATGTAGTATGTTAAGTGTGGGGCAAAAGCGTTGCTACAAAAAGTAGCTTTACTGCTAATATGTAGCATCATTTGAAAAGTTACCCGCTAGAGAGTGAAGAGTGCTTGAAACTCCGCATGTCAACATTTCTGTTTGGTGCCACACCCACAATATGCCGAAGCAACCATTTCCACATCAACACCGTATGTAAAAATAGTCAACAACAGAATTTAATAACGTCCGTAGTAACCTCCCACATAGCAAAGGACAAACACTACTATTTCACTTAATTGTCTCTGAAAATCTTGCACTTTCTAATGTTTGTGCCACTGCTTAATAACTGTTTAATAAATACACTTTTAGTTGTGATTTCCCTCTCTGCATGAAAGTTTAAAAGTAGCATATATTAATGCAGTATGAAGAAGAATGTTTTAATGTAGACACATAGAATCATCATACTGCTGTGATTATATGTGTCAAGTGTTCATTCAAGGCTAAGGCAAAATATGGAGATATATATCCTGTATCGCGATATGGCCTAAAAATATGGAGATATTAAAAAAAGGCCATATCGCCCGCCCTAAGTGCAATACTTTTTCATAACATGTTCACTACTGTCTGGTTTCTCTTGTTGTATTCTTATTTTGACTGTTATATTGTTATTCATACTGTTGCTTTTTATTTTTATTCTTTTTGTAATATTTTCTATTTTATTTCCATTTATACCCCATATTATTTTCTTTATTAAATTCGATCTCAATTTAGTACACTGCCGCTGGAATTTAAATTTTCCTGTGGGTTCCTCCCTCCGCCCAAAAAAGACATGCACCTGGGGATAGGCTCCTCCCACCTCCAAAGACATGCACCTGGGGATAGGCCCCTCCCACCTCCAAAGACATGCACCTGGGGATAGGTTGATTGGCAACACTAAAAGGTCCCTAGTGTGTGAATGTTGTCTGTCTATGTGTCTTAGCCCTATGATGAGGTGGCGACTTGTCCAGGGTGTACCCTGCCTTCCGCCAGAATGCAGCTGAGATAAGCTCAAGCCCCTCCCCCTTAAACTCCAAAAGAGACAAGCAGTAGAAAGTGGATGGATGGATGGGGGAACTCTCCGGAAGGAATCAATAAAGTACTATCTATAATCTATCTTAAAGAAAATGATATAGCAAATTATAGGATGACGTCCTGCAGAGTTGAAATGAAGAAGTCCAAAAGTGAACACGGTCTTTAGCCGCACCAGGCAATAGTGTCAAAGATTTGTTTGAATGTTTGTGCAATCAAAAAGTCTGATTTTATTTCTATGGTTCGTAGGGGTGTAACGGGACGTGTATTAGTATTGAACCCTGTCGCTACGGGGGTTTGGGTTCGGTGCGGAGGTGTACCGAACCAGTTTCCACAGGACATATCCAGTGGTCCCCAACCTTTTTGTCTCTGCGGACTGGTCAACGCTTAATAGTTTGTCCCGCGGCCCTTTTTTTTTTTACTTCTTTGTCATAAAAAAGGGACGTTTTTGTCATGAAAAAGGGAGGTTTTTGTGGTTGGTGCACTATTTGTAAGTGTATATTGTGTTTTTTAATGTTAATTTAATAAAAATTAATTAATTTTTTTAATAAAAATGAATAAAAAATTCTTCTGCGGCCCGGTGGTTGGGGACCACTGGCGTAAACAATACTCAAGATGCCGGACATTTGAGGCATTTTCTTAAATGCCTCAAATGTCCGGCATTTTGAGTTATGGTTGCGTGTATTTTCAATGTACGTTCAGGGTTAAGAAGAGGTTAAAAACAAAACAAATTGTGCACACAGCAGCAGCATTTGTGGAGAGAAGCAGAGACAGAGAGCGAGAGAGTTATGATAAACACGCATGCGTCTCCAGGCTCTGCTTTTTATCCATTGATTTATCTGATTTTATTTTTTATCATCTATACGGGGTGTCAAAAGTGTGCCCCGGAGGCCATTTGTGGCTGTCACGCCGTATTTCTTCCCCCCTACAAAGACCTTCAACCCCCCATTTACTTCCGGGGTCATGTTTCCTCTCATGTCAGGAATATCCTCAAGTTAATTTGTCTGATTAAAACAGACGTTTTGTTAACGCTATATGATAAAAAATTAAATAAAGCCTTCCCCTCCATTTACTTCTGGGGTCATGTTTCCTCTCATGTCAGGAATATCCTCAAGTTAATTTGTCTGATTAATACAGACGTTTTGTTAACGCTATATTATAAAAATATAACGCTATATTATTAAAATACAGATGTTTTGTTAACGCTACATTATAAAAAATTAAAAAAAGCCAACCCCCCCCCCCATTTACTTCCGGGGTCACGTCATCCCATAGCTTGTGTTTCTAAATTGTTTAAAAAAAAAAAACATATATATTCTTTATAATATCGTGTTAACAAAACGTCTGTATTAATCGGACAAATTGACTTGAGGATAGTCCTGACGTAAAAGAGGAAACGTGACCCCGGAAGTAAATGGGGGGGGGGGGGGGGTGGGGGGAAGAAATTTGGCGTGACACGGCCCACAGCTCATGTTTTAAAGGCCCACGGCACATTCGAAAAATACTATTAAAATAAAAACGTAGCAAAAGTGAAATAAAAAAGCTTGAATTTAGAAAAAGTTGCAATGTTGACTAATAAAACAAAGCTGTTTTTTTTTTCTTTCAAACTGTCATTGCTCGAAACATAATATTGAATCAAAATCAATGTTATTATGAATTATTGACCTATCCAAGGTTCTGATTACTTCACATCAAATATTCCACTAAGAAAAATATTTTTGGTGGAAATTTTTGCAAATTTGGTAACTAAATAACCCCCAAAAAAATATTTTGTTGTTTTCTTACTGTAGCAAAAATGAACCGAACCGTACCGAACTGAAAATGTTTGTGTACTGTTACACCGCTAGTGGTTTGCCTTGGTGGCAAAATGCGACTCACTGTGACGTGGATGTGAGAACTCGGTGTGTGCGTGGCAGAGTATTCTGTGCACGTATGTTTGGGATTAAACTAAAACATCCCCAAAAATGCTGTGTGCTTCACATACTTGATCACACTTAGCTTTTGGATTTGGCCTTGAAGTGAGTGGCGACGTCAGAGTCGGGCAGCGGCTGAGCAGCGTCCGGCGGCGGCGGCGGCGGCTTGGACAGAGGGATGAACATGGGAGGTTTGACCACGCTCTCTTCATCGCTTTTCTCCCCTTTCTGCTTGAGGTGTTTCTCGCAGTGGCTGATGAAAGTATCCATCTTGACGAAGGTCTTGTTGCAGACTTTGCAGTGGTACGGCCGCAGCCCCTTCTGCAGGTGCACGCGCAGGCGGATGTAGGAGGAGTGTATGAAGGTGCGGCAGCAGAGGCCGCACTTGATGTCGTCGGCGGCGTCGGCGGGCCGAGTGGGCGGGGGCAGTGCGGGCGGTGCAGGCAGTGGGGGCGGCGCTCTCCCCAGCTGAGCGGCCTCCTCGGCCTTGTGTGAGAGCATCAGCGGCAGGGAGGTGAAAGTCTCGCCGCACACGTCGCACTTGAAGACCTGCTCGCCCGTGTGGATGCGGATGTGCGAGAGAAGCCCCGCCTTCTGCGCGAAGGCCTTGTTGCAGAAGGAACACTTGAAGGGCTTCTCGCCCGTGTGAAGGCGCTGATGCGTCTTCAAGTGCGACGCTCGGCCGAACGTCTTGCCGCACTCCGGGCATTTAAAGGGCCGGTCGCCTCGGTGGATGGCCTCGTGAGCCAGGAGGTGGGAGGGCTGGTAGAAGGACTTCCCACAGGTGTTGCACCTGAACCTCTTCTCCTTCCTGTGGGTGGCCCGGTGGCTGGTCAGGTTGGCCGCGGAGATGAAGGTCTTGCCGCACACGGAGCATTTGTGAGGGTCCGGGGGGGCGCTCCTCTGCGCCGGCTCACCGTTGACGACGACGGCGGCTGTTGGGCAGGAAGGACACCTGGACACGCTGCCAGGTACGTCTGTCTGAGGCCGGCTGAATGTGGATCCACACTTAGCGCACTGCTGCTCTCTTGCTGGGACACTTTCCTCCTGCATGCTGGCGTCTAAAACCACAGCAGGCAAACACTTCATTTTCATTTAAAAACACCTTCGTGCAAAAACTGATTTGTGCAACATATGTGAAGTGAAGTGAATTATATTTATATAGCGCTTTTTCTCTAGTGACTCAAAGCGCTTTACATAGTGAAACCCAATATCTAAGTTACATTTAAAGCAGTGTGGGTGGCACTGGGAGCAGGTGGGTAAAGTGTCTTGCCCAAGGACACAACGGCAGTGACTAGGATGGCGGAAGCGGGAATCGAACCTACAACCCTCAAGTTGCTGGCACGGCCACTCTACCAACCGAGCTAAACCGCCCCATTTGAACTTAGAGCTCAGCCATGTGGTAAAAAAAAACATTTCACAATACCGTACTTTATGGATTATAAGTCGCTCCGGAGTAAAGTTAAAGTAGCAATGATTGTCGCACACACACTAGGTGTGGCGAAATTATTCTCTGCATTTGACCCATCACCTTTGTTCACCCCCTGGGAGGTGAGGGGAGCAGTGGGCAGCAGCAGTGGCCACGCCGGGAATCCTTTTGGTGATTTAAGCCCCAATTCCAACCCTTGATGCTGAGTGCCAAGCAGGGAGGTAATGGCTCCCATTTTTATAGTCTTTGGTATGACTCGGCTGGGGTTTGAACTCACAACCTGCCGATATCAGGGCGGACACCCTAACCACTAGGCCACTGAGTAGGCCATGAGTATAAGTCGCACCGATCGAAAATGCATAATAAAGAAGGAAAAAAACATATATACCGTATTTCCGTGAATTGCCGCCGGGTATATAGTATGCACCTGACTAGAATTACTGCCGGGTCAAACTCATTCCGCAAAATAATTAGCACATGCTTAGCATTACTGCCGGAAAAACTCGTTTCGCAAAATATTATTTTCATTAGCGCATGTCAAGAATTTCCGCAGGGTCAAACTCGTCACGTCACGAGTGACACTTCACCTGTCATTTCCAAAATGGAGGAGGCTGATTTCAATAACTTGAAATCGCATAAAGGGAAGAAGATTAAGAGCTATTCAGTAGGATTTATTTGAATATGCTAAAAAGAACAGTAAGCAGCTATGTTTAAATATACTGTAGCTGCGTGTGTCAAATATGAGTCATTAAATGACTCCCGCCTCCTGGTGGTAGAGGGCGCTAGTGATCCTTCTTGCGACTACTCGGCTGCAGAAGAAGTAACAACAAGCAGCAAGAGTGAGCAGCATCCGTTTATTTATTCCTTTCACTTGCACTTTTAAAATGGAGGATTACATATCTAAAATAAAACGTTTTTCTAAACTGGACTTTCAATCGAAGCAGGAGGTAATAAATAACCTAGCAAATACGTTTAAAAACATCAGAATTCGTCCCAATGCAACCGCGTTTTTTTTAATTACTTTTTTTTCTTTCTAGTCCGTCGCTATCAATATCCTCAAACAAGAATCTTTCATCCTCGCTCAAATTAATGGGGAAATTGTTGTTTTCTCGGTCCGAATAGCACTTTTTGTTGGAGGCTCCCATTAAAAACAATGTGAATATGTGAGGAGCCATCAAACGTGACATCATTGTCTGCTACTTCCGGTACAGGCAGGGCTTTTCTCTTAGCACCGAAAGTTGCTAACTTTATCGTGGATGTTCTCTACTAAATCCATCCATCCATCCATCCATTTTCTACCGCTTATTCCCTTTCGGGGTCGCGGGGGGCGCTGGCGCCTATCTCAGCTACAATCGGGCGGAAGGCAGGGTACACCCATCCTTTCAGCAAAAATATGGCAATATCGCGAAATGATCCCCGTTTGAATAAGAACATCTCATTTCAGTAGGCCTTTAAGTCTTTGTTACTTAGAATATGTTCCCCTAGTGTCCAAATAACTCTAAATTAAGTCTTTGTTACTTAGAATATGTTCCCCTAGTGTCCAAATAACTCTAAATTAAGTCTTTGTTACTTAGAATATGTTCCCCCCAGTATCCAAATAACTCTAAATTAAGTCTTTGTTACTTAGAATATGTTCCCCTAGTGTCCAAATAACTCTAAATTAAGTCTTTGTTACTTACAAATAGTTTCCCCATACTAAAGTGTTACCAAAAACATCCAACTTAGTCTTGAATTTGAAAATGCTCATTTGAAACTGCTGGGGTTGGGTACCTGCAACAAGGTTAAGAACCACTGATGTAGACACATAGAACCATCATACTGCTGTCATTATATGTATCAAGTGTTCATTCAAGGCCAAGGAAAAATATGGAGATATATATCTTGTATCACGATATGGCCTAAAAATATTGAGATATTAAAAAGGCCATATTGCCCAGCCCTAGCAGGTAGCATCTTTTTTTCCCACAATGCACCCCTGCCATGACCCGCCCCCTGACGAATTTTTATTGATTGACGTGTGTGTGTGAGACGATTGCTGACATTTTCTTCGTCTCTTCCGCAAATGAGATAAATAATATTATTTGATATTTTACGGTAATGTGTTAATCATTTCACACATACGTTGCACCCCCGGGCAAACTATGAAAAAAAACTGCGACTTACAATCCGAAAAATACCGTATTTATTTTCATATAATTCGGTATTGATGTGTCACGCCACAAATTACATTGCTATTTTTGTCATGTCTGCCTCTTACCCAGGCTTGGTTTGTGTACAACAGTGTTTTTCAACCTCTTTTTACCGGAGGCACATTTTTTGCGTTGGAAAAATGCGGAGGCACACCACCAGCAGAAATCATTAAAAAACGGAACTCAGTTGACGGTAAAAAGTTGTTGATGCAATTGTTGGGTATGACTTTAGACCAGGGGTGCCCATTACGTCGATCGCGAGCTACCAGTGGACCGCGGGGGGTGTGTCAGTCGATCTCCAGCCAGGCTTTTAAAAAATAGACCTAAAATGAGTGATCATCAATCTTCACCAAGACGTCACTTAAATGACATTCACGGTACCGGAGGGTCTTGTGAGATGACGCTGGCTGCTGCAAGATCATTATTATGAAATTATGACCGAGAGGAAGACGAGAAACACTTTTTATTTCAACAGACTCTCGCGCCGTACCTTCCGTCAAAACTCTAAAGGCCGACTGCACATTTCCTATCTTCACAATAAAAGCCTGCTTCATGCTGCCTGCGCTAACTAAATACAGAGTCTCGGAAAACTGGCGTGCACAAGCGATCCCTCAGAAAGCTGGCGTGCACAAGTGATGTGCACGCCAGCTTTCCGAGACTCTTATTTTGTTAGCGCAGGCAGCATGAAGCAGGGCTTTTATTGTGAAGATAGGAAATGTGCAGTCGGCCTTTAGAGTTTTGACGGAAGGGACGGCGCAAAGTCTGTTGAAATAAAAAGTGTTTCTCGCCTTCCTCTCTGTCATTTTTTCATAATAATGAACTGGCAGCAGCCAGCGTCATCTCACAAGACCCTCGGGTGCCGTGAATGTCAATCAAGCAAGCTACGGAATTTGCCGCCAATGTTTTTCCTGTAAAGTGTTTGGAAGCTGGATGAATTAGATGCCAAAAACCAACCACTTTCATGTGGTATTGTACGAAAGGACAACTTTTTTCTCCTCCATTTGAAATGTGGGCGTTATCATCATTACTGTCTGATTCCAATCATGCAAGTCATCAGAATCAGGTAATACACCAACTTATATTCTTGTCTTTGTGAAGAAAGCATCTATATGTGTTACATGCTTGTATTATCATTAAACACATTTACTTGTTTACAAAAATGTCTCTTTCATAAATAAATAAATATAAATGGTATATATAAATTAGGTAGATCCCTCGAGTTGGTTCAATTGAAAAGTAGCTCGCCTGCAGAAAAAGTGTGGGCACCCCTGATCTAGAGCATAAGCAAGCATGCATCACTATAGCTCTTGTCTCAAAGTAGGTGTACTGTCCCACTGTCATCAAACCCTGACTTATTTGGACTTTTTTTGCTGTTTTCCAGGTATTTGTGTTTTACTACTTGTCTTGCGCTCCATTTTGGTGGTTTTCTCTATTTTTTTTTGGTATTTTCCTGAAGCAGTATCATGTCTTCTTTG
Source organism: Nerophis ophidion (assembly GCF_033978795.1). Classification (NCBI taxonomy): domain Eukaryota; kingdom Metazoa; phylum Chordata; class Actinopteri; order Syngnathiformes; family Syngnathidae; genus Nerophis; species Nerophis ophidion. The sequence continues at coordinate 45,847,928 of NC_084629.1, read as the reverse complement.
ATCGATATTTTCCACATCTACTTTGTTTTAGCAATCAAGAATATTCATTCCACTCTAAGCGTTT
>NC_084629.1:45804334-45847844 GCF_033978795.1 Nerophis ophidion | reverse complement strand
GCTTTCCAGCAATTGTCTTTTTCTCTTTCGTCCTCACTCGCGCTCTGGCTCCAGCCCCAACCCTGTCTCTCCTCCTGGCTGCTGCTTATAACAGAGCGATAACAAGTCTCAGGTGGGCCATCTACGCACGAGGCCGGTCCTGGCAACATCCTGCTTTGCTGCAGTTGCGCAGGCCACGCCCCCTCCACAGTTAGCTTCAGAATAACAATGTTATTCCAAAGAATAAGAGACCTATTATACTCTGAAAATGTTGGTCTTACTTAAAAATGCATGCGTTTATTTGTGTTAAGTGTTAAAAAAAATATTATGTGGCTTTTAGGGAAATATATTTTAAAATATTTGGCTTCTTGGCTCTCTCAGACAAAAAGGTTCCCGACCCCTGCATTAGAGGGTACTTGAATTAAAAAAAATGTTAAATGAAAAAAGGTTGAGAACCACTGACTTAATATGTTAACATCAGTCAAATTTCATTCATTTTCATGATTTTGCCAAAGGGAGTCGAAAAGTCCGGTATTATTTCACCGTCCTCGAATGCATCAAAAATGACGTCACAACAGGAAGTACTCTCAGAAGTTGTGCCCGCCTGTTGCCAGTTGAAAAGTCCATCTTTATTCCCTTGTGTTCTGACCTGAACGAGAGATATTACGACAAAATTAGTCAAATGTAGCTTTTTAACCGCCTTTTAATCGACCTCCTTAAATTAAACCACCGTGTTGAAAAAGATGGAGGAAAATGGGGAGCCCCCTGAAGAGTATGTTGCACTCTGCAACTTTACCGCAAACGGCAGCGAACAGGTCAGAAACATTGATTTTTTAAACTTATATTCTATATTTTCCTTATAGTATTTCATTGAAAACAAAACAATGGAGTTATTTATCGGTTCACTTAATTATTGGTAGACTGCATATGCAAGACAGAACGTGGATTCAACCGAAGACAGTTTTGGTCATTTCTATCCAAATAACGAAATAATCCACTATGTAAGATGAGCTCTATTTTTCATTACACACAAAAATAAATGTTTTTACTGCAAGCAAAATAACGCATATATAAATCAATCATCCTTCCATCCATTACTACCGCTTATTCCCTTTGGGGTCACAGGGGGCGCTGTTGCCTATCTCAGCTACAATCGGGCAGAAGGCGGACTACACCCTGGACAAGTCGCCACCTCATCACAGGGCCAACACAGATAGACAGACAACATTCACACACTAGGGACCATTTAGTGTTGCCAATCAACCTATCCCCAGGTGCATGTCTTTGGAGGTGGGAGGGGCCTATCTCCAGGTGCATGTGTTTGGAGGTGGGAGGGGCCTATCCCCAGGTGCATGTATTTGGAGGTGGGAGGAGCCAATCCCCGGGTGCATGTCTTTGGAGGTGGGATGGGCCTATCTCCAGGTGCATGTGTTTGGAGGTGGGAGGGGCCTATCTCCAGGTGCATGTGTTTGGAGGTGGGAGGGGCCTATCCCCAGGTGCATGTCTTTGGAGGTGGGAGGGGCCTATCCCCAGGTGCATGTCTTTGGAGGTGGGAGGGGGCCTATCTCCAGGTGCATGTGTTTGGAGGTGGGAGGGGCCTATCCCCAGGTGCATGTCTTTGGAAGTGGGAGGGGCCTATCCCCAGGTGCTTGTATTTGGAGGTGGGAGGGGCCTATCCCCAGGTGCTTGTATTTGGAGGTGGGAGGGGCCTATCTCCAGGTGCATGTCTTTGGAGGTGGGAGGGGCCTATCCCCAGGTGCATGTCTTTGGAGGTGGGAGGGGCCTATCTCCAGGTGCATGTCTTTGGAGGTGGGAGGGGCCTATCCCCAGGTGCATGTCTTTGGAGGTGGGAGGGAGCCGGAGTACCCGGAGGGAACCCACGCAGTCACGGGGAGAACATGCAAACTCCACACAAAGTTTAGGCCAGGCCAGGGGTGTCCAAACTGTTTCCACATGGAAAAATTAAAGCCCTGCGGGGGCCGTTTTGATATTTTTCATTTTCAAACCATAACAAAATATATGGATTTTTAAAATGTATTTTACCTTTAGGGGTCCCGGGGACCATAACAGGTCTCAGTTATTAAAATGTTAAAAATAAGTCAAATTTGTATTATTTTTTATTTAACACCTACAATAAATGTCTATATCAACTTAGAAAAAAAAAAAGGTTTTATGGCGCTTGAGGAGAAGTTAGTATTTGTATAAAATGTCTTTGTCAGGGTTTTTTTGTCATGAAATATTGACATATTAAGTATTGCTTTTTTGATTGATTGAAACTTTTATTAGTAGATTGCACAGTACAGTACATATTCCGTACAATTGACCACTAAATGGTAACACCCGAATAAGTTTTTCAACTTGTTTAAGTCGGGGTCCACGTTAATCATTTCATGATATACGCAATACATGTTAGCTTTCAAATAAAATGTCTAATTATGGAGAGTGGTCCATCATTATGTTGACATGATTGTACCTGCTTATCAATATAAATTAGCATTGAAATAAGTGATTTGGTGCAAACAAGACTGTGATAATCAAAGCTAATGTAATTCCGCCACCTAGTGGCGTTACCATGTGGTGTTGGAACTAAAAGTTTTATCTAAAGCAGGGGTCGGGAACCTTTTTGGCTGAGAGAGCCAAAAAGCCAAATATTTTAAAATGTATTTCCGTAAGAGCCATATAATATTTTTTTTAACACTGAACACAACTAAACGCATGCATTTTTAAGTAAGAGTATAATAGGTCTCTTATTCTTTGTAATAACATTGTTATTCTGAAGCTAACTGTGGAGGGGGCGTGGCCCGCGGGCCTGCAGCAAGCTGGGGTGCGCCAGGACCGGCCTGGAAATCAGCGAGAGCTGCGTAGATGGCCCATCTGAGCCTTGTTATCTAATTTCCTGTCGCTCTGTTATAAGCAGCAGCCAGGAGAAGAGACGGGGTTGGGGCTGGAGCCAGAGCACGAGCGAGAATGAAAGAGAAAAATACAATTGCTGGAAAGCAACTGAGAGACTTATTGAAAAATAAAACAATATTACAATATTGTTTTATTTTTCAATAAGTCCCTGAAACGGGCTCTCATGTCGGTGTTTGATGGTCTGAAGAACCCCCAGGAGGACAAGCCCCACACTAACCAATAATAAATAAATAACTTAACGCAGGGGTGCCCATTACGTCGATCGCGAGCTACCAGTCGACCGCGGGGGGTGTGTCAGTCGATCTCCAGCCAGGCTTTTTAAAAAAATAGACCTAAAAATGAGTGATCATCAATCTTCACCAAGACGTCACTTAAATGACATTCACGGTACCGGAGGGTCTTGTGAGATGACGCTGGCTGCTGCAAGATCATTATTATGAAAATATGACCGAGAGGAAGGCGAGAAACACTTTTTATTTCAACAGACTCTCGCGCCGTACCTTCCGTCAAAACTCTAAAGGCCGACTGCACATTTCCTATCTTCACAATAAAAGCCCTGCTTCATGCTGCCTGCGCTAACTAAATACAGAGTCTCGGAAAACTGGCGTGCACAAGCGATCCCTCAGAAAGCTGGCGTGCACATCACTTGTGCACGCCAGCTTTCCGAGACTCTTATTTTGTTAGCGCAGGCAGCATGAAGCAGGGCTTTTATTGTGAAGATAGGAAATGTGCAGTCGGCCTTTAGAGTTTTGACAGAAGGGACGGCGCGAAAGTCTGTTGAAATAAAAAGTGTTTCTCGCCTTCCTCTCTGTCATTTTTTCATAATAATGAAGTGGCAGCAGCTTGCGTCATCTCACAAGACCCTCGGGTGCCGTGAATGTCAATCAAGCAAGCTACGGAATTTGCCGCCAATGTTTTTCTTGTAAAGTGTATGGAAGCTGGATGAATTAGATGCCAAAAACCAACCACTTTCATGTGGTATTGTACAGAAAGGACCACTTTTTTTCTCCTCCATTTGAAAATGTGGGCGTTATCATCATTACTGTCTGATTCCAATCAATGCAAGTCATCAGCATCAGGTAATACACCAACTTATATTCTTGTCTTTGTGAAAGAAAGACATCTATATGTGTTACACATGCTTGTATTATCATTAAACACATTTAACTTGTTTACTACCATGTCTCTTTCATAAATAAATAAATATAAATGATATATATAAATGAGGTAGATCCCCTCGAGTTGGTCAATTGAAAAGTAGCTCGCCTGCAGAAAAAGTGTGGGCACCCCTGACTTAACGCAACTTCTTGAACAGGTGCGGTAGTAAACGGATGGATGGACTAAAAAAGCATGTTTTGAACATATTTTTAACACTTATTACAAGTGGAATTATTCATTACTTATCATGTTAAGCAATGTCAGCTCAGATTTATCTGAGAGCCAGATGCAGTCATCAAAAGAGCCACATCTGGCTCGTGAGCCATAGGTTCCCTACCCCTGGTCTAGGGTATGGGAAAGGTTAATAAAAATAAGGTTTAATAATTACATGGATGTATATTTTATTGATTAACAGGGAAATGTAAAAGTGATAATACGCGGTGCAACGGTAATGAAAGAAGTGTTTGATGTACTTTGTCATTCAGCTTAGCGTCAACAGAGGCGACCGACTGATCGTGCACGCCAAACCCTCCTCAGACTGGTGGTGGGCGGAGCTACAAGGGGTCAAGGGTTACGTCCCTGCGAGTCACCTCCACCAGGGTGATGCTGCTGAAGAGGAAGAGGACCCATGGCAGGATGAAGAGTACTTTGGCAATTACGGCACACTGGTTGGCTTTTAGTTAATCAACTCATTTTGCGAGCGTGTTTATTCGGAATAACAGACTATTTTTTCCCCCCCCCAAATACCAGAAGCTACACTTGGAGATGTTGTCGGACAAGAGCCGCACAGAAGCCTGCAGGCAGGTCATCGTCCACAACAGCGCTTCCTTGCAAAGTAAAGTGATAATGGACCTGGGCTGCGGTACGGGCATCGTGAGCCTGTTCTGCGCCAAGCTCGCTCAACCTGCAGCGGTACAGCTTTAAAAGGGTACCTGGGTTCTCCAGACACGCGGTGAGGACGTTCCCTCTGTGGTGTCGCAGGTGTATGCCGTGGAGGCCAGCGCCATGGCCCAGTACACGAGGGAGCTGGTGAGGCGGAACACATGTGAAGCGGTGGTCACGGTGCTGCAGGGGCGTGCAGAGGAGGTGCAGCTTCCTGAGCAGGTGGACGTCCTGGTGTCGGAGTGGATGGGAAACTGTCTGCTGGTAAGAAAGGAGAGTTTTTATATTTTTTTACTGACAGCACAACTCACATTACAGCAAGCTTTTTTTTTATTCCAGAAACACAATTATACTTAAGAGTAGTCAGCGTACCTACGTTACTATTTTTTACTAACTGAATGTAGCTGAGATAGGCTCCAGCACCCGCCCGCGAGCCCAAAAGGGACAAGCGGTAGAAAATGGATGGATGGATGGCACTAGCAGTGTTGGCGTTAAAGGGGAACATTATCACCAGACCTATGTAAGCGTCAATATTAGGGATGCACCGATTCATCGGTAACCGAATATGGCAAAAAAAGCCACATTCGGCCTTCGGTGGAATGAGTTAAAAGCAAGGCCGAATAGTGGCGTGTGACGCAATTTTTTGACGCGGTGACGCAATCAACCAACGTGCAGTGACGCGGTGACGTTGGAACCAGGCGGCTTCGGAAAAATGTCAGCAGTGTGGAGATATTTTAAAGTGTCGGAAAGTGACAAAAGTATTGCAGTTTGCAAGGAATGTTCAGCCAAACTGTCTGGAGGAGGTGCCTCGTGGCCGACGTCTTTGAGAGGACGAAAATGTTTGCGACTGACAGTGCCAAAGCAAACGGAATTACGAAGAAGGTAATGGAGTTTATGGCATTGGATGATCAACCGTTTAGTGTTGTGGAGGACATTGGCTTTTGGAGACTATGGAGCACATTGAGCCCCGTTACACGATACCGAGCAGACGGTATTTCTCTGATGTGTGCTCTTTACATTGTGTGTGTGCTGTTTACATTATTAGCATGTTGTGTAGGCTACCTGTATAAGTGTATGAGGTTACAAGCACACACTTATTGAGATTTAGTGGGGCCTCTGTTTACATTATTAGCATATCTACTGTGGCTAAGCAGACTTTTGCCAAAAGGACAATAATTTATTTGTTGTGGGTTTATCCACTTTAATGCACTTTATTTTTTTTTGGAATGCATGTTTTGTTTGAAGGCCTAATATAAATGAAAAACTTTGTGCTTTTTTTGAAAAGCAAAGGCTACTGGAATATTAAAAAAAAAAGTCAATATTCAATAAAATTGTACTTTATTTAAAAAACATGTCTAAAAATGTATTGTAGGCTATTTATGCAATATAAAATAAAATTGTGAAAAACTGCATTCATTATTCAGTATTCGGCCTTCGGCCAAACGTTTAAATTTTATTCGGCTTCGGCCACAAATTTTCATTTCGGTGCATCCCTAGTCAATATATACCTTGATGGTGCAGAAAAAAGACCATCTATTTTTTTAACCGATTTCCGAACTCTAAATGGGTGAATTTTGGCGAATTAAACGCTGGAGGCGATGACGTCAGAATGTGACGTCGCCGAGATAACACAGCCGCCATTTTCATTTTCAACACATTACAAACACCGGGTCACAGCTCTGTTATTTTCCGTTTTTTTGACTATTTTTTGGAACCTTGGAGACATCATGCCTCGTCGGTGTGTTGTCGGAGGGTGTAACAACACTAACAGGGAGGGATTCAAGTTGCACCACTGGCCCGAAGATGCCAAAGTGTCTGCCGCCAGACAAATGTACCAAAGTGTCTCCATATTTGACCGGCGATGCTAAGACAGACATGGCACAGAGATGTATGGATAACCTGCAGATGCATTTGCAACGATAAAGTCAACGAAATCACAAAAGTGAGTTTTGTTGATGTTGGCTTATGTGCTAATCAGACATATTTGGTCGCGGCGTGACTGTCAGCTAATCGATGCTAACATGCTATGCTAATCGACGGTAACACGCTATTTACCGGCGGTGCTAAAGCAGACCTGGCACAGAGATGTATGGATAGATAACCTGCAGATGCATTTGCAACTATAAAGTCAACGAAATCACAAAGGTGAGTTTTGTTGATGTTGACTGCCAGCTAATCGATGCTAACATGCTACGCTAATCGATGCTAACATGCTATTTACCGGCGGTGCTAAAGCAGACATGGCACAGAGATGTATGGATAACCTGCAGATGCATTTGCAACTATATTACGTTTCCTTCCACCCACATTTAATGTGAAAAAAACACTTACCAATCGACGGATTTAAGTTGCTCCAGTGTCAAAAGATGCGAAAGTCCTGATCGTTTGGTCCGCAGCTATTCGGCCATGCTATGGCTATGAATAGCGTCAATAGCTATTCGCTCAATAGCTTCAGTTTCTTCTTCAATATTTTCATACTCCAACCATCTGTTTCAATACATGCGTAATCTGTTGAATCGCTTAAGTCGCTGAAATCCGAGTTTGAATCCGAGCTAATGTCGCTATATCTTGCTGTGGTATTCCCATTGTTTGTTTACATTGGCAGCACTGTGTGACGTCACAGGGAAATGGCCAGTGTCTTCGCAGAGAGGCACTTTAAAGCTTTATTTAGGGATATTCCAAGACCGGTAAAATTTTGAAAAAAAACTTCAAAAAATACAACAAGACACTGGGAACTTATTTTTATTGTTTTTAACCCTTTTGAAATTGTGATAATGTTCCCCTTTAACGCACTTTTTGTGTCTTTTTGCGCATTGAAATCAGAAAGGATGTGAAATTCCCAAAGTCCTTATACACTTATACACTTTAATTTTTTTTTCTGAAAATAATAATTAACTTAGAATTTCATGGCTGCAACACGTGCCAAAGTAGTTGGGAAAGGGCATGTTCACCACTGTGTTACATCACCTTTTCTTTTAACAACACTCAATAAACGTTTGGGAACTGAGGAAACTAACTGTTGAAGTTTTGAAAGTGGAATTCTTTCCCATTCTTGTTTTTAAATTTCTTGCAATTGCACTTTGAGAAAGGTTGTTCTTAAACTGTTTGACTATTTGCTCACGCAGTTGTGGACAAAGGGGTGTACCTCGCTCCATCCTTTCTTGTGATAGACTGAACATTTTTTGGGAAGCTGTGTTATGATTTACTAAGGACGTGACGGAAAACAGACACCAGGTGGCAGTATGTCCAAAGATTTATTAATATATATATATATATATATATATCTATATTAAGAAATGTATATATGTAATAATCAATCAACAGAAAACATACTAAGTAAATGGAGCGTGGCAAAAACTCTAGAGTGTATGGTGTTAGTCTAAGTGTGTAAATTAACTGAAGTGTGTTTTACCCAAGTGTTGACAAAAGAGAACGCGGAAGTCCGTGGGGCAGGCAGAGGGTTCAGGTCAAACGAGCGAGGAGTCGAGGTACAAAGGAGGCAGTCAGAATCCAGAGGGAGATCCAGGGAAAAGAGTGAGACGCACAGCTCACCTTGTGGGCGACGGAGGATTCTGTGGGGACACGGGAGAAGACACTGAGAACACGTAGAGGTGCAGGGCACAGGGAGCGCAGGGTGATTGCTTACGGTACGCATTTGGAACTAAGTTCCCGCGCTGATCCTTGGTCCACTGGTCCTCTTATACAGCCTCACGCCATCAGTCACAGGTGTGGACTGCGGCCAGCTGCAGCGGAGAGTGGGCGCGGTCCGCTTGATGAGCGCGGGGGCGTGTCCGGCGCGCCCTCTGGGTGGAACCAAAGCAGAGGAAGATGGAGACTGCATGTACCACAACAAGCTGTTTTTATAGCCAATCATGGCACCCACCTGTTCCCAATTAGCCTGCACACCTGTGGGCTGTTCCAAATAAGCGTTTGATGAGCATTCCTCCACTTTATCAGTATTTATTAGAATTCCACTTTCAAAGCTTCAACAGTTAGTTTCCTCAGTTCCCAAACGTTTATTGAGTGTTGTTAAAAGAAAAGGTGATGTAACACAGTGGTGAACATGCCCTTTCCCAACTACTTTGGCACGTGTTGCTGGCATCAAATTCTAAAGTTAATGATTATTTGCAACAACAAAAACATTTTTTACGAGTTTGAACATCAAATATGTTGTCTTTGTAGCATATTCAACTGAATATGGCTTGAAAAGGATTTGCAAATCATTGTATTCTGTTTATATTTACATCTAACACAATTTCCCAACTCATATGGAAACGGGGTTTTGTATAAATTAATCGTACTGAATCGGATCATAACCCATGTATCGCGATAGAGTCGAATCGTCCATGACAAAGGGATTTACATCCACATCAGGGGTGTCGAACTCAAACACAGAGTGGGCCAAAGTTTAAAACTGAACAAAGCCGAGGGCCAAGGTTGAACAAATGAACCTTTTAATAGGGACCCAAACAAGTTTTGCATTGAATATTGAACAAGCAAGGCTTATATAACTTTAGTGACATGCAACATCTAGCTTGAAATAATAATTCAACATATCAATGGCATGTCAAATAAAATTGAAATAAAAATTGAATGCCTCTTTTCTATATGCAGCCTTCTGAGGTAAATATCAAAATAAACTTTGTCCACAGGCTAATAACACATTTGAAAATAAAATAACAATAATGAATGAATCAAACATTCAAGCCTCTAAGTTGCAAGAGAAAGTGCATGAATAAAACGTGAATTATTTGCTACACTTATTTGCTTTAACACTGAATATGCAACAAGCAACGCTTATATAACTTAACAGTGCAAAATCAACTTTCAAAAAACAACCAAAAAAACATCAATTGTATATTAAATAACATTTAAATAAAACATTTAATGCCTCTTTTCTATTTGCAGCCTTCTGAGATAAATATCAACATTAACTTTTTCCACAGGCTAATAAATTTGAAAATAAAATAACAATGAGGTGGGTGGAATTGGGGGGGGGGCGTTTATTGTAGCGTCCCAGAAGAGTTTAGTGCTGCAAAGGGTTCTGGGTATTTGTTCTGTTGTGTTACGGTGCGGTTGTTCTCCCGAAATGTGTTTGTCGTTCTTGTTTGGTGTGGGTTCACAGTGTGGCGCATATTTGTAACAGTGTTAAAGTTGTTTATACGGCCACCCTCAGTGTGACCTGTATGGCTGTTGACCAAGTACGCCTTGCATTCACTTATGTGTGTGCACAACCCCGGGCTGGCACGCTGTTTGTATGGAGGAAAAACGGACATGACGACAGGTTGTAGAGGACGCTAAAGGCAGTGCCTTTGACGCTCGCCCCCAATATCGTTGTCCGGGTGGAAATCGGGAGAATGGTAGCTCCGGGAGATTTTCGAGAGGGGCACTGAACTTCGGGAGTCTCCGCGGGCCGGAGTTTGACACCCATGATCCACATTATTGTCTAAATAGTTGGCAACACAAGTGTGTCTTGCCTACGGACATGTATAGCGGTAGCAGGGTTAGGGTGTGGACTGCATGGGTGCTGCTGGCATCAACTGTGGTTCACAGAATACAACCCCCCACCCCCACTTTGAAAATAATTGTTCCAATATGACAAGGAACACAATGATGCATTAATGAAGAAGCTGAACGTGAGGAGTGTACTGTGCTGAGATATTACACACATTTGATCTTACTAGACACCCAATCAGCTCTCTTTGTGCTTCAGTTTGAGTACATGGTGGAGTCGGTCCTGCTGGCAAGAGAACGCTGGCTGAGGGAAGGTGGCACCATGTGGCCCTCCTCTGCAACCCTCACCCTGGTGCCATGTCAGGCCCACAGCTACTACGCAGAGAAAATGGCCTTCTGGGAGAACACCTACGGCCTGGACTTCACCCCTCTTCAGTAAGAAGCATTCACACTATGACACCGAACAATTAGAGCAGGGGTGGCCACACTTTTTCTGCAGGCGAGCTACTTTTCAATTGACCAACTCGAGGGGATCTACCTCATTTATATATATCATTTATATTTATTTATTTATGAAAGAGACATTTTTGTAAACAAGTTAAATGTGTTTAATGATAATACAAGCATGTGTAACACATATAGATGTCTTTCTTTCACAAAGACAAGAATATAAGTTGCTGTATTACCTGATTCTGATGACTTGCATTGATTGGAATCAGACAGTAATGATGATAACGCCCACATTTTCAAATGGAGGAGAAAAAAAGTTGTCCTTTCTGTACAATACCACATGAAAGTGGTTGGTTTTTGGCATCTAATTCATCCAGCTTCCATACACTTTACAAGAAAAACATTGGCGGCAAATTCCGTAGCTTGCTTGATTGACATTCACGGCACCCGAGGGTCTTGTGAGATGACGCTGGCTGCTGCCAGTTCATTATTATGAAAAAATGACAGAGAGGAAGGCGAGAAACACTTTTTATTTCAACAGACTTTCGCGCCGTCCCTTCCGTCAAAACTCTAAAGGCCGACTGCACATTTCCTATCTTCACAATAAAAGCCCTGCTTCATGCTGCCTGCGCTAACAAAATAAGAGTCTCGGAAAGCTGGCGTGCACAAGTGATGTGCACGCCAGCTTTCTGAGGGATCGCTTGTGCTCGCCAGTTTTCCGAGACTCTGCGCTATATAAATGTTATCCACTTCACTATGAATGAGGACCACAAAATAGGGGCCTGTGGGCTCCAAAAAATCCCACGGACCGCAAGTTTGTGGGACGATATAGCTCGGTTGGTAGAGTGGCCGTGCCAGCAACTTGAGGGTTCCAGGTTCGATCCCCGCTTCCGCCATCCTAGTCACTGCCGTTGTGTCCTTGGGCAAGACACTTTACCCACCTGCTCCTAGTGCCAGCAACACTGGTTTAAATGTAACTTAGATATTGGGTTTCACTATGTAAAAGCACTTTGAGTCACTAGAGAAAAGCGCTATATAAATGTTATCCACTTCACTATGAATGAGGACCACAAAATAGGGGCCTGTGGGCTTCAAAAAAATCCCACGGGCCGTGAGTTTGTGGGGCGATATAGCTCGGTTGTTAAGAGTGGGCGTGCCAGCAACTTGAGGGTTCAAGGTTCGATCCCCGCTTCCGCCATCGGGCAGGACACTTTACCCACCTGCTCCTAGTGCCACCCACACTGGTTTAAATGTAACTTAGATATTGGGTTTCACTATGTAAAGTGCTTTGAGTCACTAGAGAAAAGCGCTATATAAATGTCATTCATTTAACTATGAATGAGGACCACAGTCAAATAACCCACGGGCCGTGAGTTTGTTTGCTATATATAGCTCGGTTGGTAAAGTGGGCATGCCAGCAACTTGAGGGTTCCATGTTCGATCCCCGGTTACACCATCCTCGTCAATGCCGTTGTGTCCTTGGGCAAGACACTTTACCCACCTGCTCCTAGCGACGCTGGTTTAAAATGTAACTTAGATATTGGGTTTCACTATGTAAAAGCACTTTGAGTCACTAGAGAAAAGCGCTATATAAATGTTATCCACTTCACTATGAATGAGGACCACAAAATAGGGGCCTGTGGGCTTCAAAAAAATCCCACGGGCCGTGAGTTTGTGGGGCGATATAGCTCGGTTGTTAAGAGTGGGCGTGCCAGCAACTTGAGGGTTCCAGGTTCGATCCCCGCTTCCGCCATCGGGCAAGACACTTTACCCACCTGCTCCTAGTGCCAGCAACACCGGTTTAAATGTAACTTAGATATTGGGTTTCACTATGTAAAGTGCTTTGAGTCACTTGAGAAAAGCGCTATATAAATATAATTCACATCACTTCACCACAACCCTCGCAGTATTCGCTGACATCACAAAGCAAAACACACCTGTGGCGTTACCGGATTTCTCACAAATTACAAGGCAATGTTAGGACTTTTCGGCAATCAGATCAGAGATTTTCTTCCTGTCACTCACACACACACACACACACTTGTGACATCACGCCTCCTCCTTCAGGCCTCTCGCACGGCAGGAGTTCTTTGCCAAACCCAAGTTCAGCCACGTGACGGCGCGGGACGACTGCCTGGCCTCTCCCCACGATGTCCTGGACTTGGACATGTACACGCTGCAGGTGTCCGACCTGGAGGTACACTCCACTTTGCATTCTCCTGTTCTCGAGTCTCCCACTTTGGTTACATGGAAGTATTTTTGCTGCTTTCTCGGTCAGGAAATGGAGGGCCAGTTTCAGTTTTGCCTGGAGAAGTCGGGCCAGTTCCACGGCTTCACTGCCTGGTTCAGCGTCCGCTTCGAGAGCCTGGAGGAAGGCGGCGCAGCGGTAGAGCTCGACACCGGACCTAATGCTGAGTATGACTCTTTCGGATTATTCATCATTCATTCTGTTGACGGAATGCACCACCTGGCTGCAACCAGTAGAGGCGCTGTGGGTTCAGTTTTAACTCTAGTTTGCTGTCTAAAGAGCAACAACACCTTTGGAAGCTCTTCCATTATTATCATTAGTCTGCTCAGTACAAAATTAAAGTAAAGTTAAAGTTCTAATGATTGTCACACACACCAGGTGTTGTGAGATTTGTCCTCTGCATTTGACCATTCCCCTTTTTCACCCCCTGGGAGGTGAGGGGGGCAGTGAGCAGCAGCGGTGGTCACGCTCAGGAATCCTTTTGGTGATTTATCCCCCAATTCCAACCCTTGATGCTGAGTGCCAAGCAGGGAGGATAATGGGTCCCATTTTTTTTGGTCTTTGGTATGACTCGGCTGGGGTTTGAACTCACAACTAGAGATGTCTGATAATGGCTTTTTTGCCGATATCCTATATTGTCCAACTCTTAATTAGCGATTCAGATATCAACCGATACCGATATATACAGTCGTGAACATATGTTTCCTTATCCCGTCTGTTCAGTATTTGAACATAAACGTGTTTGATTGTGAGGCATTAAAAGCCACAAAATGCAACGGGTGAGTAGATGGCCCACGTGGGCCTTGTTATCTAATCACCTGTCGCCTTTACCAGCACCATTTTAACACTTTTATGTTAAAATACTGAACAGATGTTTACCTTACCCCAATAAACATCGGTTCAGTATCTTAATATAAAAGTGTTTGATTGTGAGGCATTAAAAGCCACAAAATGCAACGGGTGAGTAGATGGCCCTGGTGGGTCCTGTTATCTAATCACCTGTCGCCTTTACCAGCACCATTTTAACACTTTTATGTTAAAATACTGAACAGATGTGTACCTTATCCCAATAAAATCAGTTCTGTATTTTAATATAAAAGTGTTTGATTGTGAGGCATTAAAAGCCACAAAATGCAGCGGGTGAGTAGATGGCCCAGGTGGGCGTTGTTATCTAATCACCTGTCGCCTTTACTAGCGGCATTTTAACACTTTCATGTTAAAATACTGAACAGATGTTTGCCTTACCCCAATAAACATCTGTTCAGTATTTTAATATAAAAGTGTTTGATTGTGAGGCATTAAAAGCCACAAAATGCTACGGTTGAGTAGATGGCCCAGGTGGGCCTTGTTATTTAATCACCTGTCGCCTTTACCAGCAGCATTTTAACACTTTTATGTTAAAATACTGAACAGATGTTTACCTTATCCCAATAAACATCTGTTCAATATTTTAATATAAAAGTGTTTGATTGTGAGGCATTAAAAGCCACAAAATGCAACGGGTGAGTAGATGGCCCAGGTGGACCTTGTTATCTAATCACCTGTCGCCTTTACCAGCAGCATTTTAACACTTTTATGTTAAAATACTGAACAGATGTTTACCTTACCCCAATAAACATCTGTTCAGTATTTTAATATAAAAGTGTTTGATTGTGAGGCATCAAAAGCCACAAAATGCAACGGGTGAGTAGATGGCCCAGGTGGGCCTTGTTATCTAATCACCTGTCGCCTTTACCAGCAGCATTTTGACACTTTTATGTTACAATACTGAACAGATGTTTACCTTACCCCAATAAACATCTGTTCAGTATTGTAATATAAAAGTGTTTGATTGTGAGGCATTAAAAGCCACAAAATGCAACGGGTGAGTAGATGGCCCAGGGGGATCTTGTTATCTAATCACCTGTCGCCTTTACCAGCAGCATTTTAACACCTTTATGTTAAAATACTGAACAGATGTTTACCTTACCCCAATAAACATCTGTTCAGTATTTTAATATAAAAGTGTTTGATTGTGAGGCATTAAAGGCCACAAAATGCAACGGGTGAGTAGATGGCCCAGGTGGGTCTTGTTATCTAATCACCTGTCGCCTTTACCAGCAGAATTTTAACACCTTTATGTTAAAATACTGAACAGATGTTTACCTTACGCCAATAAACATCAGTTCTGTATTTTAATATAAAAGTGTTTGATTGTGAGGCATTAAAAGCCACAAAATGCAACGGGTCCGTCAGACCCACAAACGCTGGCTGAGTAACAACAATATGAACATTGCACGGAAAATTTCTCTGCCAGTTTCTGCATCCCACAGGGATTCTTTTTTTTGTGTTTCTGCACCTGCGGTTCCCACACAATGTTGCAACATTGTTTGTCAACACTGGCTGCTCTCATTTTCTCGCACATTTGAGCCTCGGATGTTATGTGTACCTGCACTCTTGTGCTCCTCCTGTCTAGGCCTGCTGTGTGTGTGTGTGTGTGTGTGTGTGTTTGTGTGTGTTACACAGAACATCAATTTCCACACTTCCAGACATCTTATATGTAATAGAAATGTATTGTGATTGATGTTCTTCACAGAAAATGAGCCAAAGTCAGTGAGTCTCAGTTTGAAAAATGTATTAATTGTATAATTTTTCTTTTAATAAGAAATGAAAACGGGTCCACAGACCCGAACACCACACAATACTTTTTAGATCAGTATTCTTATTTTCTCAAAATAATGTTTGTTTTATTTGTTTGTTTATTGCGTACTATTGACTTTGTTTTGCTCACACAAATATATGTAATAAGAGAATAAGGAATTAGTTTAAATATTATGTTGATGTTGTTAAAGTGTCAATAGTGCTCACCATGGAAACATTGTCATTAAATGTAGTTAATACATGCATGGATTGGAATCACCAGCATAAAACCCCAACTGCAAAATCTAAATGTTTGCTTTTTTCAGACCAACCCACTGGAAGCAGACTCTGTTCATGCTTGACACGCCTATAGTTGTTCACGTTGGCGACCGCGTGCAAGGAAGCCTCATTCTGCGCAGGAACCCCGTGTGGAGGCGTCACATGACCGTCACCTTGAACTGGGACGTCAGCGGCAGCGTGCACGAGGCAAAGAAACTAATCTAAATTGTTCTTAATAATAACACGACTGTTCGACTAAACTGGATTTTTTTTTTTTTGGGGTGGGGGGCTCTTCAGGCCGGGAGTAAGACCTTCCCCATGTGGAGGTGACACCCTCTCACCATCTGCTCCAAGACTTCAACTTTGGACTTTGTTGAATTAAGTAAGTGTACAGCAATATTTAAAAACTGCCATCAAAGTGGAAAAAGAAGTTAAGCACTGTGCAGTTTTCTCAAATCACTTTCTACTTGAAATAAATGCACACAGACAAAGATTCAACCAAAACGGCCGCACTTACGGACTCAATTCAGCCCACTCGGATAACTAAAGCATGGGGTTTGGAATATGTGGAGTTTGCAGGTTCTCTTTGGTCTTGTGTAGCTTTACTTGGGGTGGCATAGCTCGGTTGGTAGAGCGGCCGTGCCAGCAACTTGAGGGTTGCAGGTTCAATTCCCACTTCCGCCATCGTAGTCACTGCCGTTGTGTCCTTGGGCAAGACACTTTACCCACCTGCTCCCAGTGCCACCCACACTGGTTTAAATGTAACTTAGATATTGGGTTTCACTATTTAGAGTCACTAGAGAAAAGCGCTATATAAATATAATTCACTTCACTTCATTACTTTTGTTTCCTGGGGCGGTATAGCTCGGTTGGTAGAGCGGCCGCGCCAGCAACTTGAGGGTTCCAGGTTCGATTCCCACTTCCCCCATCTTAGTCACTGCCGTTGTGTCCTTGGGCAAGACACTTTACCCACCTGCTCCCAGTGCCACCCACACTGCTTTAAATGTAACTTAGATATTGGGTTTCACTATTTAGAGTCACTAGAGAAAAGCGCTATATAAATATAATTCACTTCACTTCACTACTTTTGTTTCCTGGGGCAGTATAGCTCGGTTGGTAGAGCGGCCGTGCCAGCAACTTGAGGGTTGCAGGTTCGATTCCCACTTCCGCCATCCTAGTCACTGTCGTTGTGTCCTTGGGCAAGACACTTTACCCACCTGCTCCCAGTGCCACCCACACTGCTTTAAATGTAACTTAGATATTGGGTTTCACTATTTAGAGTCACTAGAGAAAAGCGCTATATAAATATAATTCACTTCACTTCACTACTTTTGTTTCCTGGGGCGGTATAGCTCGGTTGGTAGAGTGGCCGTGCCAGCAACTTGAGGGTTGCAGGTTCGATTCCCGCTTCCGCCATCCTAGTCACTGCCGTTGTGTCCTTGGGCAAGGCACTTTACCCACCTGCTCCCAGTGCCACCCACACTGGTTTAAATGTAACTTAGATATTGGGTTTCACTATGTAAAGCGCTTTGAGTCACTAGAGAAAAGCGCTATATAAATATAATTCACTTCACTTTCCTTCTACATTCCATACATTCAAGTGGGAGTAAAACAAGTCACATTTGACGCAAAACAGGAACAGTGAAAATGCCGATAAAGTGTACAGTATATAAATCAAGTAACAAAATAAAACAAAGTTTTTCACTAGACGTCCGATAATCGCTTTTTTTTGCCAATATCCGATATTGTCCAACTCTTAATTACCGATACCGATATATACAGTCGTGAAATGAACACATAATTATGCCTAATTATTGTTGTGATGTCCCACTGGATGCATTAAACAATGCAACAAGGTTTTCTAAATTAAATCAACTCAAGTTATGGGGAAAAAAAATGCTAAGTGCACTATTTTTTTTAACATGCCTTAAAAGAGCAGCTTGGAATTTGGGACATGGTCTCCCTCAGAGAGCATGAGGAGGTTGAGTTCGGGGGGTGGGGGATTAGCAGGGGTTGTATATTGTAGCGTCTCGGAAGAGTTAGTGCTGCAAGGGATTCTGGGTATTTGTTCGGTTGTGTTTATGTTGTGTTACGGTGCGGATGTTCTGCCGAAATGTGTTTGTATATATGATGACAGGGGATAAAAAACAATATGAGTGTAATTAGGGCTGGGCGTAATATCGATATACATGATACATCGCAGATTTGTCTTTGTGCGATATAGAAAATGACTATATCGTGATATTCCAGTATATGTTCTCACGTAGTTGCTGGCATTACACTACAGGCTCTTCTGGCTTTTTCCCTTCCCTCCTTCTCTCAGACAACAAGCGCACCTTTTTACATACGTCACATACGTATACGCCCTCGCGAAGTATAGAGGTAGCAGCATGGGTAACAGGGGGGTTGTATATTTTAGCGTCCCGGAAGAGTTAGTGCTGCAAAGGGTTCTGGGTATTTGTTCTGTTGTGTTACGGTGCGGATGTTCTGCCGAAATGTGTATGTATATATGAGCCATTTTAGGGTGGGGGGGGCGTACTAGGATGACAGGGGATGAAAAACAATATGAGTGTAATTAGGGCTGGGCGATATACATGATACATCGCAGGTTTGTCTTTGTGCGATGTAGAAAATTACTATATCGTAATATTCCAGTATATGTTCTCACGTAGTTGCTGGCATTACACTACAGGTTCTTCTCGCTTTTTCCCTTCCCTCCTTCTCACAGACAACAAACGCACCTTTTTACATACGTATAGAGGTAGCAGCATGGGTAACACGGGGGTTGTATATTTTAGCGTCCCGGAAGAGTTAGTGCTGCAAAGGTTTCTGGGTATTTGTTCTGTTGTGTTACGGTGCGGATGTTTTCCCGAAATGTGTTTGTCATTCTTGTTTGGTGTGGGTTCACATATTTGTAACTGTGTTAAAGTTGTTTATACGGCCACCCTCAGTGTGACCTGTATGGCTGTTGACCAAGTGTGCCTTAAAGCCGTAGATATTATGAGACTGGGTTGGCACGCAAAGGCGGTGCCTTTAAGGTTTATTGGCGCTCTGTACTTCTCCCTACGCCCGTGTACACAACATCGTTTTAAAAAGTCATACATTTTACTTTTTGAAACCAATCCCGATAATTTCCTAAATTACATTTTCAAGCATTTGTCGGCCGATAATGTCGACAGTCCGATATTATCGGACATCTCGACTACTCACCCTTTGAGACGGACGTGTAGCAGAAGTACTGGCCTTTAAAAGATTGAAAAAGGAGGCAATACACAGAATTCAGTTGCATTTAAGTTTATTTTGTTTCAGAACAGTCTTTCATTAGGTACATCTGGACAATATTTACACAATACTGGTGAGTACTGGACACAAATCAACCTTCACAAAGATGTATTTATCTTCCACAATAATAGTTATTGTATATTCTGCAGTGTATATACTTTGGGCAAAATTAAACACGACTTGCTTTGTTTCCTCATATATTGAGCTTACTGTTATTATAAAAGTCATTTTTATTTTTTGAAACTTCAATGTCTTTTAGCTGGAAGTGACAGAAAAAACGCATACAAGACCTTCTTAAAACAATCAGCTCTCAAAGACTCACTCAGCTGTGCAAAATAAACAAACAGCAGGCTAAAATCATGTTTGGATTCAATAATACAATATTTTATTCATTTACTATGTCAAATTCGGAACAGAAAGATTGACTTGTAAGTAGTGACAACAATATGGACATATTGTACAATCTTTACAACAGTTAAGCTGATATTTTGGACCTTATTTTTTACAGAAGATAAAAGATGCGAGCAAATCAATGTTGCTGCCAATCAATGACATCCCATGGCCTAGTAATAATAAAAAAATATTCCTTAAAGATATTTCATGGAAATTATGTTTAATTAATAGGAAAACTGGCATACAACGCTGACTTTTAAAAGAGCAAAAACTAAATATAAATGTATATTTCAGGCTTGAAAATGGAGAAAAATACTCATGTTTTAAAGCAGTTTTTTGTAAGCAAACCTTATTAATGTGAAATGTGCGACCGAGGGACCTCTCAGGATGACATAAAAGACAAACAATACTTTCATGTTTGAAATGTTTTTGACAAGCAATATGGTTCCACAGCTAGCATGGGTGGCTTCCTGGAGAATAGTTCTGACAAGTTTGAAACAAGCGCTAATAACACCTTAAGTATATAATGTGCTGTACCGTACATATTCTATACAGAGTCTAGTACAGTATGCAGTAGTGTTTCCCTTTACAGTAACAGATTGTGGCGCACCGCCAAGGCAAATCTTTTTTTTTAATGTGAAACAAAGTACTGTAATTTATTGTAGCCTCCAGAAGAAGTCAAAAGTTAGACGCTATTTTTAACTATTATTGCCAATCTTATATTAACAACCAGCCCAATATACACACTTTCATCTCTATGCTTCTCTTATTCTCTGCCAATCCCCTTACAGCAGACCTGGGCAAATTAAGGCCCGGGGGCCACATGCGGCCCGTTAAGCTTTTCAATCTGGCCCGCCAGACATTCCCAAATATTTTTTTTTAGATCTTTAAGATGCAAACTGTAGCTGCCATTATGATGTGCACTCATGTTTTCTAATGACCGTGAGTCTTCAACTGTACTAAGTATTTCAATGGTTGGAATCTGCACTTTTGCATGATATACTAGTTACTATGGTAATCTAATTAGTTACTATGGTCATCTAATTAGTTACTATGGTCATCTAATTAGTTACTATGGTCATCTAATTAGTTACTATGATCTAATTAGTTACTATGGTCATCTAATTAGTTACTATGATCATCTAATTAGTTACTATGGTAATCTAATTAGTTACTATGATCATCTAATTAGTTACTATGGTAATCTAATTAGTTACTATGGTCATCTAATTAGTTACTATGGTCATCTAATTAGTTACTATGATCATCTAATTAGTTACTATGGTCATCTAATTAGTTACTATGGTCATCTAATTAGTTACTATGATCATCTAATTAGTTACTATGGTCATCTAATTAGTTACTATGATCTAATTAGTTACTATGGTCATCTAATTAGTTACTATGATCATCTAATTAGTTACTATGGTCATCTAATTAGTTACTATGATCATCTAATTAGTTACTATGGTCATCTAATTAGTTACTATGGTAATCTAATTAGTTACTATGGTCATCTAATTAGTTACTATGGTCATCTAATTAGTTACTATGATCATCTAATTAGTTACTATGGTCATCTAATTAGTTACTATGTCATCTAATTAGTTACTATGATCATCTAATGAGTTACTATGGTCATCTAATTAGTTACTATGGTCATCTAATTAGTTACTATGATCATCTAATTAGTTACTATGGTCATCTAATTAGTTACTATGATCATCTAATTAGTTACTATGGTCATCTAATTAGTTACTATGATCATCTAATTAGTTACTATGGTCATCTAATTAGTTACTATGGTCATCTAATTAGTTACTATGATCATCTAATTA
This sequence comes from Nerophis ophidion, assembly GCF_033978795.1. Taxonomy (NCBI): domain Eukaryota; kingdom Metazoa; phylum Chordata; class Actinopteri; order Syngnathiformes; family Syngnathidae; genus Nerophis; species Nerophis ophidion. The sequence goes on along the minus strand of NC_084629.1, from coordinate 45,826,349 downwards.
GTTACTATGGTCATCTAATTAGTTACTATGATCATCTAATTAGTTACTATGGTAATCTAATTAGTTACTATGGTCATCTAATTAGTTACTATGGTAATCTAATTAGTTACTATGATCATCTAATTAGTTACTATGGTAATCTAATTAGTTACTATGGTAATCTAATTAGTTACTATGATCATCTAATTAGTTACTATGGTAATCTAATTAGTTACTATGGTCATCTAATTAGTTACTATGATCATCTAATTAGTTACTATGGTCATCTAATTAGTTACTATGATCATCTAATTAGTTACTATGGTCATCTAATTAGTTACTATGGTCATCTAATTAGTTACTATGGTCATCTAATTAGTTACTATGATCATCTAATTAGTTACTATGGTCATCTAATTAGTTACTATGGTAATCTAATTAGTTACTATGGTCATCTAATTAGTTACTATGGTCATCTAATTAGTTACTATGGTCATCTAATTAGTTACTATGATCATCTAATTAGTTACTATGGTCATCTAATTAGTTACTATGGTAATCTAATTAGTTACTATGGTCATCTAATTAGTTACTATGGTCATCTAATTAGTTACTATGATCATCTAATTAGTTACTATGGTCATCTAATTAGTTACTATGGTAATCTAATTAGTTACTATGGTCATCTAATTAGTTACTATGATCATCTAATTAGTTACTATGGTCATCTAATTAGTTACTATGGTCATCTAATTAGTTACTATGATCATCTAATTAGTTACTATGGTCATCTAATTAGTTACTATGATCATCTAATTAGTTACTATGATCATCTAATTAGTTACTATGGTCATCTAATTAGTTACTATGGTCATCTAATTAGTTACTATGATCATCTAAATAGTTACTATGGTCATCTAATTAGTTACTATGTCATCTAATTAGTTACTATGTCATCTAATTACTTACTATGGTCATCTAATTAGTTACTATGTCATCTAATTACTTACTATGGTCATCTAATTAGTTACTATGATCATCTAATGAGTTACTATGGTCATCTAATTAGTTACTATGTCATCTAATTACTTACTATGGTCATCTAATTAGTTACTATGGTCATCTAATTAGTTACTATGGTAATCTAATTAGTTACTATGGTCATCTAATTAGTTACTATGATCATCTAATTAGTTACTATGGTCATCTAATTAGTTACTATGGTCATCTAATTAGTTACTATGGTCATCTAATTAGTTACCATGGTAATGTAAGTCACAGCAGCTCAGACAAGCCGCCAAGCAGTGTGGGCGGGAAGCGTTTCCACAGATTTTCACAACAAAGTTCTAAAGCTTAGTGATATATCAGCTATATCAGATTGTGGGGGGTTTATTTTGTACCCTTGACGTTCATATTTCACTGTTTGTTGCATTTTTGTTGCGTTTCACTTGATTATAAAATATGTCGATTGAAAGGGGGTGTGACATTCATATTTTGTCAATATTCAGTGTTTTATCCTTCATAGAAACATTTTAAATTCCATTACATTTTTTGAGGCGGTCTGTCATAACGTTTTTAGCATTCATTCAGACATTATTGTGAGGTTTTTTATTAGTGTTTCTAAAAAATAGAGAAACCGGCCCCCAGACACATTACAGGCACGGACGGCGTGTTTGCGATCACGGGTACAATGAACATTAAATTGAAACCACACTAACATAAAACATTACCACCAGCAGGGCGTTACAGCATGAATATTATTTGCAAACTATTTATTGACTAGCGATGCACTGAAAATGTGGCTACCGAAAAAAGCAGCAGAAAATCGGACGATGTAAACAAGACGCAAGCAAATGTCTGAAGTGTAGTCAGCATATATGCGATGTGAACGTAACGTTTATACATAATATATCTAAAATATACCCACCGACAGTGATCTACAAAATGTGCAAATATTAAGAGGACGATGGCGGCTTTTAAGGAAAGAAAGTCCGACTGGAGCAAAGTTGCTGCGGCTCCCTTTTCGTCAGGGACAAAAGTAAGGTCTCTAAACACAAGTACAGTCTACAATAACACCGGAAAGTGATGCTAGATTTGTTTGCTAGTTGTTTATAGTTAGGAAAAAAGTCACTGCATCAGGGACGGCAGAGAGGAGGAGTTTCGGAACCTGGTGAGGGACTTTGTTGTCTGGTGCCACACCAACCTCTTGCAGCTCAATCCGTCAAAGACCAAGGAGCTGGTCATTGACTTTGGGAGGTCGAGTCCACGGTCACAACCTATTGTGATCGAGGGAGTTGAGGTACAGACCGTGGACTCATTCAAGTACCTCGGGGTTTGGGTGGACAATAAGCTGGACTGGACTGTTAACACGGACCACCAGTACAAGAAAGGACAGAGCAGGCTGTACTTCCTCAGGAGACTGCACTCCTTCAACATCCTGTGGATGTACTACCAGTCTGTGGTTGCCAGTGTTCTGTTCTACATGGTAGTGTGCTGGGGGGGCAGCTCCAGACTTAAGAAACTGATCAGGCGGGCCGGTTCTAACATGGGAATGAAAGTGGACTCACTGGTGACGGTGGCAGAGAAGAGGACTGTTGACAAACTAGTGAGCATCCTGGATGATGCCAGTCACCCTCTGCATAGTGTTATCAGTAGCCAGAGGAGCCTGTTCAGTTCTAGACTGCTTCATCCCAAGTGCAGGACTAATAGACTCAAAAACTCCTTTGTCCCACACGCCATTAGACTGTACAACTCCTCTCTGGGACGGGGGGCGGGGGGGTACTAGGATGACAGGGGATGCAAAACAATAACAGTGCAATACGTTTTCATAACATGGTCACTACTGCCTACTTTGTCTTGTTATATTCTTATTTTACTGTTATATTGTTATTCCCATTGTTTTTATTCTTTTTGTAATATTTCTCTATTTTGTTTCCTTTTAAACCCCCATTATTTACTTTCTTTTAAATTGATTTCAACTCTGTACACTGCTGCTGGAATTTTAATTTTCCTGAATCAATAAAGTACTATCTATCTATCTATCTAAAAGTCTCGGGACACGTGAAAAAATCTCAATAAAGTACATTGTACAATAAGCAGCAACAATTTAAAACAGTGAAAAATGACATACAATATGTTAATACTTATTAATAACACAGATGTGTTTTTAAATGTATGTATGAGCCCTTTTAGGGTGGTGGTGGGGGGTGTGGGGGGGCGTACTAGGATGACAGGGGGTGAAAAACAATAACAGTGCAATTAGGGCTGAGCGATATATTGCGGGTTTATCTCTGTGCGATATAGAAAATGACTATATCGTGATATTCCAGTATACGTTCTCACGCAGTTGCTTTTAGCTGCGGGCATTACACTACAGGCTTTTCCCGCTCTTTCTTCTTACATACGTCACATACGTATACGCTCTCGTGGAGCAGAGGGGTAGCAGCATGGGTCACGTTAGCTGTGATGCTAGCGTAGCCGTGCGAGTGGTAAAACGAGAGAAAGAAGGTGCCAATCTGGTAACAAATGAAGGAATAATTAATTCCCAAGAAAAACATCGTCTGGCGGTGGTTTGGCTTCAAGCGGGAATATGTGGAACGGACAACTGTAGTATGGGGCAAAAACGTTGTTACAAAAAGTAGCTTTACTGCTAATATGTAGCATCATTTGAAAAGTTACCCGCTAGAGAGTGAAGAGTGCTTGAAACTCCGCATGTCAACATTTCTGTTTGGTGCCACACCCACAATATGCCGAAGCAACCATTTCCACATCAACACCGTAAGAAAAAAATAGTCAACAGAATTTAATAACGTCTGTAGTAACCTCCCACATAGCGAAGGACAAACACTATTTAATTTAATTGTCTCTGACAATTTTGCACTTTCTAATGTTTGTGCCACTGCTTAATAACTGTTTAATAAATACACTTTTAGTTGTGATTTCCCTCTCTGCATGAAAGTTTAAAAGTAGCATATATTAATGCAGTATGAAGAAGAATGTTTTAATGTAGACACATAGAATCATCATACTGCTGTCATTATATGCATCAAGTGTTCATTCAAGGCTAAGGCAAAATATGGAGATATATATCGTGTATCGCGATATGACTTAAAAATATTGAGATATTAAAAAAAGGCCATATCGCCCGCCCTAAGTGCAATACTTTTTCATAACATGTTCACTACTGTCTGGTTTCTCTTGTTGTATTCTTATTTTGACTGTTATATTGTTATTCTTACTGTTGCTTTTTATTTTTATTCTTTTTGTAATATTTTCTATTTTATTTCCATTTATACCCCATATTATTTTCTTTATTAAATTCGATCTCAATTAAGTACACTGCCGCTGGAATTTTAATTTTCCTGTGGGTTCCTCCCTCCGCCCAAAAAAGACATGCACCTGGGGATAGGCTCCTCCCACCTCCAAAGACATGCACCTGGGGATAGGTTGATTGGCAACACTAAATGGTCCCTAGTGTGTGAATGTTGTCTGTCTATGTGTCTTAGCCCTATGATGAGGTGGCGACTTGTCCAGGGTGTACCCTGCCTTCCGCCAGAATGCAGCTGAGATAAGCTCAAGCCCCTCCCCCTTAAACTCCAAAAGAGACAAGCAGTAGAAAGTGGATGGATGGATGGATGGGGGAACTCTCCAGAAGGAATCAATAAAGTACTATCTATAATATATCTTAAAGAAAATGATATAGCAAATTATAGGATGACGTCCTGCAGAGTTGAAATGAAGAAGTCCAAAAGTGAACACGGTCTTTAGCCGCACCAGGCAATAGTGTCAAAGATTTGTTTGAATGTTTGTGCAATCAAAAAGTCAGATTTTATTTCTATGGTTCGTAGGGGTGTAACGGTACGTGTATTAGTATTGAACCCTGTCGCTACGGGGGTTTGGGTTCGGTGCGGAGGTGTACCGAACCAGTTTCCACAGGACATATCCAGTGGTCCCCAACCTTTTTGTATCCGCGGACTGGTCAACGCTTAATAGTTTGTCCCGCGGCCCTTTTTTTCTACTTCTTTGTCATAAAAAAGGGACGTTTTTGTCATGAAAAAGGGAGGTTTTTGTGGTTGGTGATCTAATTGTAAGTGTATATTGTGTTTTTTTAATGTTAATTTAATAAAAATAAAAAAATTTATTAATTTTTTTAATAAAAATGAATAAAAAATTCTTCTGCGGCCCGGTGGTTGGGGACCACTGGCGTAAACAATACTCAAAATGCCGGACATTTGAGGCATTTTCTTAAATGCCTCAAATGTCCGGCATTTTGAGTTATGGTTGCGTGTATTTTCAATGTACGTTCAGGGTTAAGAAGAGGTTAAAAACAAAACAAATTCAGCACCAGCATTTGTGGAGAGAAGCAGAGACAGTGAGCGAGAGAGTTATGATATGTTATGATAAACACGCATGTGTCTCCCAGGCTCTGCTTTTTATCCATTGATTTATCTGATTTTATTTTTTATTATCTATACAGGGGTGTCTAAAGTGTGCCCCGGAGGCCATTTGTGGCTGTCACGCCGTATTTCTTCCCCCCTACAAAGACCTTCAACCCCCCATTTACTTCCGGGGTCATGTTTCCTCTCACATCAGGAATATCCTCAAGTTAATTTGTCTGATTAAAACAGACGTTTTGTTAACGCTATATGATAAAAATATAACACTATATTATAAATATACAGACGTTTTGTCAACGCTATATTATAAAAATTTAAATAAAGCCTTCCCCTCCATTTACTTCTGGGGTCATGTTTGCTCTTACGTCAGGAATATCCTCAAGTTAATTTGTCTGATTAAAACAAACGTTTTGTTAACGCTATATTATAAAAATATAACGCTATATTATTAAAATACAGATGTTTTGTAAACGCTATATTATAAAAATATAACGCTATATTATAAAAATATAACGCTATATTATAAATATACAGATGTTTTGTTAACGCTACATTATAAAAAATAAAAAAAAGCCAAACCCCCTCCATTTACTTCCGGGGTCACGTCATCCCATAGCTTGTGTTTCTAAATTGTTTAAAAAAAAATACATATATATTCTTTATAATATAGTGTTAACAAAACGTCTGTATTAATCGGACAAATTAACTTGAGGATATTCCTGACATAAAAGAGGAAACGTGACCCCAGAAGTAAATGGGGGAATGAGGGGGGAAGAAATATGGCGTGACACGGCCCACAGCTCATGTTTTAAAGGCCCACGGCACATTCGAAAAATACTATTAAAATAAAAACATAACAAAAGTGAAATAAAAAAAGCTTGAATTTAGAAAAAGTTGCAATGTTGACTAATAAAACAAAGCTGTTTTTTTTTCTTTCAAGCTGTCATTGCTCAAAACATAATATTGAATCAAAATCAATGTTATTATGAATTATTGACCTATCCAAGGTTCTGATTACTTCACATCAAATATTCCACTAAGAAAAATATTTTTGGTGGAAATTTTTGCAAATTTGGTAACTAAATAACCCCAAAAAAATATTTTGTTGTTTTCTTACTGTAGCAAAAATGAACCGAACCGTACCGAACTGAAAATGTTTGTGTACCGTTACACCGCTAGTGTTTTTTTGCCTTGGTGGCAAAATGCGACTCACTGTGACGTGGATGTGAGAACTCGGTGTGTGCGTGGCAGAGTATTCTGTGCACGTATGTTTGGGGTTAAACTAAAACATCCCCAAAAATGCTGTGTGTGTGCTTCACATACTTGATCACACTTAGCTCTTGGATTTGGCCTTGAAGTGAGTGGCGACGTCAGAGTCGGGCAGCGGCTGAGCAGCGTCCGGCGGCGGCGGCGGCGGCTTGGACAGAGGGATGAACATGGGAGGTTTGACCACGCTCTCTTCATCGCTTTTCTCCCCTTTCTGCTTGAGGTGTTTCTCGCAGTGGCTGATGAAAGTATCCATCTTGACGAAGGTCTTGTTGCAGACTTTGCAGTGGTACGGCCGCAGCCCCTTCTGCAGGTGCACGCGCAGGCGGATGTAGGAGGAGTGTATGAAGGTGCGGCAGCAGAGGCCGCACTTGATGTCGTCGGCGGCGTCGGCGGGCCGAGTGGGCGGGGGCAGTGCGGGCGGTGCAGGCAGTGGGGGCGGCGCTCTCCCCAGCTGAGCGGCCTCCTCGGCCTTGTGTGAGAGCATCAGCGGCAGGGAGGTGAAAGTCTCGCCGCACACGTCGCACTTGAAGACCTGCTCGCCCGTGTGGATGCGGATGTGCGAGAGAAGCCCCGCCTTCTGCGCGAAGGCCTTGTTGCAGAAGGAACACTTGAAGGGCTTCTCGCCCGTGTGAAGGCGCTGATGCGTCTTCAAGTGCGACGCTCGGCCGAACGTCTTGCCGCACTCCGGGCATTTAAAGGGCCGGTCGCCTCGGTGGATGGCCTCGTGAGCCAGGAGGTGGGAGGGCTGGTAGAAGGACTTCCCACAGGTGTTGCACCTGAACCTCTTCTCCTTCCTGTGGGTGGCCCGGTGGCTGGTCAGGTTGGCCGCGGAGATGAAGGTCTTGCCGCACACGGAGCATTTGTGAGGGTCCGGGGGGGCGCTCCTCTGCGCCGGCTCACCGTTGACGACGACGGCGGCTGTTGGGCAGGAAGGACACCTGGACACGCTGCCAGGTACGTCTGTCTGAGGCCGGCTGAATGTGGATCCACACTTAGCGCACTGCTGCTCTCTTGCTGGGACACTTTCCTCCTGCATGCTGGCGTCTAAAACCACAGCAGGCAAACACTTCATTTTCATTTAAAAACACCTTCGTGCAAAAACTGATTTGTGCAACATTTGAATTTAGAGCTCGGCCATGTGGTAAAAAAAAACATTTCACAATACCGTACTTTATGGATTATAAGTCGCTCCGGAGTAAAGTTAAAGTAGCAATGATTGTCACACACACACTAGGTGTGGCGAAATTATTCTCTGCATTTGACCCATCACCCTTGTTGACCCCCTGGGAGGTGAGGGGAGCAGTGGGCAGCAGCAGTAGCCACGCCCAGGAATCATTTTTGGTGATTTAACCCCCAATTCCAACCCTTGATGCTGAGTGCCAAGCAGGGAGGTAATGGGTCCCATTTTTATAGTCTTTGGTATGACTCGGCTGGGGTTTGAACTCACAACTTGCCGATCTCAGGGCGGACACTCTAACCACTAAGCCACTGAGTAGGCCATGAGTATAAGTCGCACCAATCGAAAATGCATAATAAAGAAGGAAAAAAACATATATACCGTATTTCCGTGAATTGCCGCCGGGTATATAGTATGCACCTGACTAGAATTACTGCCGGGTCAAACTCATTCCGCAAAATAATTAGCACATGCTTAGCATTACCGCCGGAAAAACTCGTTTCGCAAAATATTATTTTTATTAGCGCATGTCAAGAATTTCCGCAGGGTCAAACTCGTCACGTCATGAGTGACACTTCACCTGTCATCATTTTCAAAATGGAGGAGGCTGATTTCAATCATTTGAAATCGCATAAAGGGAAGAAGATTAAGAGCTATTCAGTAGGATTCAAGGTCCAAGCTATTGAATATGCTAAAAAGAACAGTAAGCATCTATGTTTTATTAATATACCGTAGCTGCGTGTGTCAAATATGAGTCATTTAATGACTCCCGCCTCCTGGTGGTAGAGGGCGCTAGTGATCCTTCTTGCGACTACTCGGCTGCAGAAGAAGTGACAACAAGCAGCGATCGTTTATTTTTTCCTCTCGCTTGCACTTTTAACATGGAGGATTACATATCTAAAATAAAACGTTTTTCTAAACTGGACTTTCAATCGAAGCAGGAGGTAATAAATAACCTAGCAAATATGTTTAAAAACATCAGAATTCGTCCCAATGCAATCGCGTTTTTTTTTTGTTTCTAGTCCGTCGCTATCAATATCCTCAAACAAGAATCTTTCATCCTCGCTCAAATTAATGGGGAAATTGTCGTTTTCTCGGTCCGAATAGCTCTTTTTGTTGGAGGCTCCCATTAAAAACAATGTGAATATGTGAGGAGCCATCAAACATGTGACATCATCGTCTGCTACTTCCGGTACAGGCAGGGCTTTTCTCTTAGCACCGAAAGTTGCGAACTTTATCGTGGATGTTCTCTACTAAATCCTTTCAGCAAAAATATGGCAATATGGCGAAATGATCAAGTATGACACATAGAATGGACCTGCTGTCCCCGTTTAAATAAGAACATCTCATTTCAGTAGGACTTTAAGTCTTTGTTACTTAGAATATGTTCCCCATACTAAAGTGTTACCAAAAACATCCAACTTAGTCTTGAATTTGAAAATGCTCATATGAAACTGCTGGGGTTGGGTACCTGCAACAAGGTTAAGAACCACTGATGTAGACACATAGAATCATCATACTGCTGTCATTATATGTGTCAAGTGTTCATTCAAGGCTAAGGCAAAATATGGAGATATATATCGTGTATAGCGATATGGCCTAAAAATATCGAGATATTAAAAAAAGGCCATATCGCCCAGCCCTGGCAGGTAGCATCTTTTTTTCCCCACAATGCACTTCTGCCATGACCCGCCCCCTGACGAATTTGTATTGGTTGACGTGTGTGTGTGTGTGTGTGTGTGTGTGTGTGAGAAGATTGCTGACATACGCCTGGTCTCTTACGTGAATGAAATAAATATTATTTGATATTTTACGGTAATGTATTAATCATTTCACACATACGTGTGAAATTAGAGAAATTAGAAAATATAAATAAATGATAATTGGGTTGTACTTGTATAGCGCTTTTCTACCTTCAAGGTACTCAAAGCGCTTTGACACTACTTCCACATTTACCCATTCACACACACATTCACACACTGATGGAGGGAGCTGCCATGCAAGGCGCCAACCAGCACCCATCAGGAGCAAGGGTGGAGTGTCTTGCTCAGGACACAACGGACGTGACGAGGTTGGTTCTAGGTGGGATTTGAACCAGTGACCCTCGGGTTGCGCACGGCCACTCTCCCACTGCGCCACGCCGTCCCTTATATAAATATAATCCTTTTTTTAAGTTTACAAAGAGAAATTAGAAAATATAATGCTTTTTTTAAGTTTACAATTCAGCAAGTTGTATGAAGCATAATTGTAAACACATGACCACAAAACACAAATTGCGAGCCTCCGATGTTATGAACATTTTTTACAGTTGTGTTGTATTGAAAATGAGGACATAGCAAAACATTTATTCCTTTGGTAGGAAAATATTAACGGACTTTTAACCTGAAACATTCAAACTATGAAAAAAAAACTGATTTATAATCCAAAAAATACCATATTTATTTTCATATAATTCGGTATCAATATGTGTCACGCCACAAATTACATCGTTATTTTTGTCATGTGTCAATGTGGAGGCACACCACTAGCAAAAATCATTAAAAAACGGAACTCAGTTGACAGTAAAAAGTCGTTGTCGCAATTGTTGGATATGACTTTAAAGCATAAGCAAGCATGCATCACTATAGCTCTTGTCTCAAAGTAGGTGTACTGTCACCACCTGTCACATCACACCCTGACTTATTTGGACTTTTTTGCTGTTTTCCTGTATTTACTGTTTTACTACTTGTCTTGCGCTCCCATTTTGGTGGTTTTCTCTTTTTTTGGTATTTTCCTGAAGCAGTTTCATGTCTTCCTTTGATCGATATTTTCCCGCATCTACTTTGTTTTAGCAATCAAGAACATTTCCATTGTTGCTATCCTACTTTGTGGGGACATTGTTGATAGTCATGTCATGTTCAAATCTACATTGTCTTTGCTCCACACGTAAGTCTTTGCTGTCGTCCAGCATTCTGTTTTTGTTTACTTTGTAGCCGGTTCAGTTTTAGTTTCGTTCTGCAGGCCTTCCCTAAGCTTAAATTTTTTCCTAAGGGGCACTCACCTTGTTTATTTTTGGTTTAAGCATTTTACCTGCACCCTGCCTCCCGCTGTTTTCAACATCTACAAAGCAATTAACTATCAGCTGCCACCTACTGATATGGAAGAGTATTACACGGTTACTCCGCCGAGCTTTGGACAGCAACGACGTCACTTGCAGACTATAATTACTGTTTTGCAAGAACTACTTTTAACCCAAATAGGTGAAATTAGAAAATCTCCCGGTTAAAAAACACATATTACATCATCATATGATATTTTTTACAGTTCCAGATGGATTGGTTTGTTGTATTTTTGGTCTAAAACGGCTCTTTCAACGTTTTGGGTTGCCGACCCCTGCACTAAAGGCAGTTTGCGTACGCACCACAGTTGAAGAATGACCAATTTAGACAATTTCAAAGTAATTTGGGTAAGTAATACCGGTGGTAACACTCCTTTTTTGACAAACATGCTCACCTTTGTGCACTTTGTCTACCTCTTACATCATCACATTGCAGATGTTATCATTTTGATAGTAGGCTATTACAGCTACAAACCCCATTTCCATATGAGTTTTGAAATTGTTAGATGTAAATATAAACAGAATACAATGATTTGCAAATCATTTTCAACCCATATTCAGTTGAATATGCTACAAAGACAACATATTTGATGTTCAAACTCATAAACTTTTTTTTTTTGTGTGCAAATAATCATTAACTTTAGAATTTGATGCCAGCAACACGTGACAAAGAAGTTGGGAAAGGTGGCAATAAATACTGATAAAGTTGAGGAATGCGCATCAAACACTTATTTGGAACATCCCACAGGTGTGCAGGCTAATTGGGAACAGGTGGGTGCCATGATTGGGTATAAAAGCAGCTTCCATGAAATGCTAAGTAATTCCCAAACAAGGATGGGGCGAGGGTCACCAATTCTTAAGCAAATTGTCGAACAGTTTTAGAACAACATTTCTCAACGAGCTATTGCAAGGAATTTAGGGATTTTACTATCTACGGTCCGTAAAGTCATCAAAAAGTTCAGAGAATCTGGAGAAATCACTGCACGTAAGCGATGATATTACGGACTTTTGATCCCTCTGGCAGTACTGCATCAAAAACCCACATCAGTGTTTAAAGGATATCACCACATGGGCTCAGGAAGACTTCATAAAACCACTGTCAGTAATTACAGTTGGTTTCTACATCTGTAAGTGCAAGTTAAAACACTGCTATGCAAAACAAAACCCATTTATCAACAACACCCAGGAACGCTGCTGGCTTCGCTGGGCCCGAGCTCATCTATGATGGACTGATGCAAAGTGGAAAAGTGTTCTGTGGTCTGACGAGTCCACATTTCAAATTATATTTGGAAACTGTGGACGTGGTGTCCTCTGGAACAAAGAGGAAAATAACCATCCGGATTGTTATAGACACAAAGTTCAAAAGCCAGCATGTGTGATGGTATGGAGGTGCATTAGTGCCCAAGGCATGGGTAAGTTAAACATCTGTGAAGGCACCATTAATGCTGAGTGGTCCATACATGTTTTGGAGCAACATTTGTTGTCATCCAAGCAACGTTATCATGGACGCCCCTGCTTATTTCAGCAAGACAATGCCAAGCCACGTGTTACAACAGTAAAAAAGTGCGGGTACTTTCCTGGCCCGCCTGCAGTCCAGACCTGTCTCCCATGGAAAATGTGTGGTGCATTATGAAGCGTGAAATACGACAGCGGAGACCCCGGACTGTTGAAGGACTGAAGCTCTACATAAAACAAGAATGGGAAAGAATTCCACTTTCAAAGCTTCAACAATTAGTTTCCTCAGTTCCCAAACGTTTATTGAGTGTTGTTAAAAGAAAAGGTGATGTAACACAGTGGTGAACATGCCCTTTCCCAACTACTTTGGCACGTCTTGCAGCTATGAAATTTCAATTGAATTATTTGCATAAAAAAATAAAGATTATGAGTTTGAACATCAAATATGTTGTCTTTGTAGCATATTCAACTGAATATGGATTGAAAAGGATTTGCAAATCATTGTATTCTGTTTATATTTACATCTAACACAATTTCCCTACTCATATGGAAACGGGGTTTGTAATATAGACACTTACGTCATGTGTTGCCTTTGTTATATATTTCTTTTATTGCGGCTCCAGACTGTTTTAATAAATGTTATAAGGAGACGGTGTGGTGCAGCTGGGAGAGTGGCCGTGCCAGCAACCTGAGGGTTCCCGGTTCGATCCCCACCTTCTACCAACCTCGTCACGTCTGTTGTGTCCTTGAGCAAAGACACTTCATCCTTGCTCCTGATGGGTCCTGGTTAGGGCCTTGCATGACCACGCAGTCTGATAGTTTATATATCAATGATGAAATATTAACATTGCAACACATGCCAATACGGCCGCTTTAGTTTACTAAATTGCAATTTTAAATTTCCCGCGAAGTTTCCTGTTGAAAATGTCGCAGAATGATGACGCATGCGTGTGACGTCACGGGTGGCAGCGGACATGTTCTCCCAGCACCGTTCACGGCTAAAAGTAGTCTGTTTTAATCGCATAATTACACAGTATTCTGGACATCTGTGTTGCTGAATCTTTTGCAATTTGTTAAATCAATAATGGAGACGTCAAAGAAGAACAATGTTGGTGGAAAGCGGTGTATTGCGGCCGGCTGTAGCAACACAAACACAGCCGGTGTTTCTTTGTTTGTTGTGAAGCTTTAATATGGAACAGAGCGGTCAAGCGAACATGGTTCTCTACCACATGTCAAGAAAATTGTTGTAATAAGTCGGCTCTTACCGTAAACATGAGCGGAGCTTGTGTCATTCCTCCTGCAGCTGCAACTTACTTGGCTCCTCCGTGGCTTCCCTCAGAGACACTGGCGGTCACCACACCCCTCCAACTTTCAGGTATGACTATGTAATCTCACTAAAACACTAGTAACACAATAAGCAGATAAGGGATTTTCCAGAATTATCCTAGTAAATGTGTCTTTCGTCGTTTTCTCGGTCCGAATCGCTCTCGCTGCTGGTGGCCATGATTATAAACAATGTTCAGATGTGAGGAGCTCCACAACCCGTGACGTCACGCGCACATCGTCTGCTACTTCCGGTACAGGCAAAGCTTTTTTATTAGCGACCAAAAGTTGCGAACTTTATCGTGGATGTTCTCTACTAAATCCTTTCAGCAAAAATATGTCAATATCGCAAAATGATCAAGTATGACACATAGAATGGACCTGCTATCCCCGTTTAAATAAGAACATCTCATTTCAGTAGGATTTTAATGAAACCATTTAGCAAGTAATATTGTTTTTAATTCGTCTAAACAATATTTGAATCCATGTAAGTACATAAAATTAACAAACATGAAAGGATAAATGGGTTTTTTTTTGTGAAAATGACCTGCTTATTTGATATAATGTAGCTTGTTTTCAGTGGGAAATAAGTGCATTCTAGTTAAGAGGGGCCGTTGTTGGCTGGACATAGATATGTTGTTCAAAATTGACGATTGTTATCTTTTTATAGAGCAAATTAATCTTAACTGGATTTCATTGTGCAGCTGTACCTAATGAAGAGGCCGGTGGTGGTTGCCCAACATAGAACAAAACCCGCGCTCGTACGTGGGTTAGTACATAGAAGCACTAAAATAGGCGGCCCTAAACTCAAATACGAGTAACAATACGCCAAAATACAACATTTACGTCATGTAAGGCTTTAAAAACAAAGGTTTACATACCTCGAAGGTGTCCTCAAGCGTGTCGCGGAAATGAAAGCTTCTTCTGCGGCAAGTGAAATGACGTCATTAAAGCAGAGGCGGGGCTCCAGCGCCTCCTAGTGGCGGGCGGTAGAACTGACATGCACGTTCAACAGCGGTATTGTTTCACTGTTATCAGAAAAGAAAATTAGGGATGATTTTGAACGAACATCCATCCATTTCTACCGCTTATCGCCGGGGGTGCTGGAGCCTATCTCAGCTGCATTCAGGCGGAAGGCAGTGTACAAGTCTCCACCTAAAAAATAGAATACAAAAAACAACTAAAATACATTTAAATTGTATTAAATTAAAATTAAAAATAAATCCAAATTAAAATACCTGAAGTAATTTTGGACAAGTTTTGGGCAAACGCATGTTTTTCATAATTAGTTTAATATTTTCTTAAATGTATATCTAATTCCAAAGTGTTTGCATTCTAATAAAAAAAAAAAAAAAAAAATACAATATATCCATCCTTTTTCTACCGCTTATTCCCTTTGGCGTCACGGGGGGCGCTGGCGCCTATCTTAGCTACAATCGGGCAGAAGGCGGTGTACACCCTGGACGAGTCGCCACCTCATCGCAGGGCCAACACAGATAGACAATTTAATTAAAATAAAAAATATGATAAAATAAAAATGTAAATTCCAAAATACATTTACATTGTATTAAAGTAAAGTTAAAAATAAATCAAAATGAAAATACTTGAAGTAATATTGGACAAGTTTTAGGGCAAACACATGTTTTTAATATTTAGTTTAATATTTTCTTAAAGGTATATCTAATTCCAAAGTGTTTGCATTCTAATAAATTTTTTTTTAAAAATACATTATATCCATCCACTTTCTACCGCATACTCCCTTCAGGGTAGCGGGGGCGCATCAGCTGCATTTGGGCGGAAGGCGGCGTACACCCTGGACAAGTCGCTACCTCATCGCAGGGCCAACACAGATAGACTATTTAATTCAAATAAAAAAATACAATAAAATGAAAAATGTAAATTTCAAAATACATTTAAATTTAATTTAAATTGTACTAAAATTAAATACATTAAAAATAAATCAAAATTAAAATACTTAAAGTAATTTTTGACAAGTTTTGGGCAGTCGTGTTTTGAATATTTAGTTTAATATTTTTTTAAATGTATATCTAATTCCAGAGTGTTTGCATTTTAATAAAAAATTTTTTTAATTCAAATTATATAATTATTTGCTGAAATATTCCATCCATCCATCCATTTTCTACCGCTTATTCCCTTTTGCATTTCCCCAAATAGTACACAACGCATGATTAAACTAACGCGTGTTGATAAGCAGATGTGTGGCACAATGTGGTGAAAAAACATCTCGAAGAAATTAGAACTAAGTTCTAGAATGTGTTGAAAGTCACATATTTTATATTTATGTTTTGTCAGGAGAATTGCTTGTAGTATAAACTGACCCTTTCTTTTTTTAAACCAGATCACGCTCTGCATGAAGGGGCACATCCATCCATTCATTTTCTACCGCTCATCCATTTTGGGGTCACATGTAAAATGTCAATTAATAGGATGCCACCTGAACGCCTCCCTAGGGAGGTGTTTAGGGCACGTCCAACCGGTAGGAGGCCACGGGGAAGACCCAGGACACGTTGGGAAGACTATGTCTCCCGGCTGGCCTGGGAATGCCTCGGGATCCCCCGGGAGGAGCTGGACGAAGTGGCTGGAGATAGGGAAGTCTGGGCTTCCCTGCTTAGGCTGTTGCCCCCGCAACCCGACCTCGGATAAGTGGAAAAGATGGATGGAATAAAGGACATGGTGTTTGGAATATAATTTTAGCACAATGGAACCCAAGCCTCATCCTGCTCCGTCATTGATGAGAGCAAGATCAGGGGTCCCCAAACGTTGACACGGGGGCCACATTGGGTTAAAACAATTTGTCCGGGGGGCCGACACACATTGACTGAAAGAGTGCACACTTGATCGATCGAAAAATGCATTTTTAGACAATATGGTTTGCCTGAGCGGCTAGGAGACACCAAAGTAACAAGCGGTAGAAAATGGATTACAAAGGACAGACTTTATATATACATATATATATATTTATTTATATATATACACACACAAATATATATGTATATAAATGTAAATTTACATACATACACGTACATATTGTGTGTGTATATACACACACACACACACACACATATGTATATATACATGAACATATGTATGTTATACATATATACACACATATATATGTATGTATAGATATATATACACACATATAGACACATACATATACGTATTTATATGTATGTATATACACACATAAATGTATATATATATACATACATATATATGTATGTATAGATATATATATATGAATACACACAGACATATACATATTTATATGTATATACACACAAATGTATATATATATACACAGATATATACACACACACTCATATATATATACATAAATGTATATATACATACATATATACACGTTTGTGTATATATATATATATTTATACACACACATATATACATGTATATATACATGTATATATGTATCATATATATATACATATATATGTATGTATAGATGTATATATACACACAAATATATATGTATATATGTATTTTATATATATATATCTATACATACATATGTATGTATAGATATATATATATATACACAGATATATATATATATATATATATATATGAATACACACATACATATACGTATTTATATGTATGTATATACACACAAATGTATATATATACACATACACACACACATATATACATAAATGTATATATACATACATATATACACATACATATTATACATGTGTATGTTTGTGTATATATATATTTATACACACACACATATATACATGTATATATACACGTATATATGTATCTTATATATATACATATATATATATATATGTATGTATGTATAGATGTATATATACACACAAATATATATGTATATATATGTATGTATACATGTATACATATAATGTATGTTATATATACATATATATGTATGTATGTATAGATCTATATATACACACATTATATAATATATAGACACATACATATACGTATTTATGTGCATGTATATACACACAAATGTATATATACATACATATATATACACACATATATATATATATAAACACATGTATATACACATCCATATTATATATGTGTATGTTTGTATATATATACACACACAAATACATGTATATATGTTATATATATATATATATATATACACACTATGTGTATGTATACACACACATATATATATATATATACATATATACACACACACACATGCATGCATACATACATATATATACACACATATATATACACATATGCATGCATGCATACATACATATATATACACACATATATACACATTTGTATATATATATACATATGCATGCATGCATACATACATATATACACACACACATATATATATATATATATATATATACATATACACACACACGCATGCATACATGCATACATACATATACATATATATTATATATATATATAACATTTTGGACGCTGGGGGGCCGTAGTTTGGGGACCCCTGCTCTAGATGTTTTATCTGGTGGTCCGACTGTCCAAGGCAGTGCAGCATTTATATTTATATTTACTTCAATCCCTGTAATGATTTGTTAGCAGGAAAGTTTAATTAAATGCTATAATTATGTTACATTTGTTATTTTGCACTAATAAAAAAAATATTATCCAACGATGTATTTTGGCCCAAAACATGCGGTGTTATAATATCAATATAAATAAAAGTTTTACTCCAATAGTGTAACAATAATTTCACACAAATACAATGTCGTACTGGAAGGGGGGGCTCCAAATAAAATGCTTAATTTAGAGAAACGGCACAATTATTTTCCCGTTGTTAAAACTTTAGCACATTATCATTGCCGCTCACATCCTCATGACTGTCTTGTGCTTCAACACAAACCGCCCTCTGGGTGTTGTTGACGCACACACACGTGTTTTAAGTTAAAATCATTATTTTATTCATTAAGAAAACACGTTATGAAAATAACAACTTACCGTCTTATCAGACAAATGTATTTCCACTCTGCCTCTTGCTCGCTTTCGCTCTATTCACCCGACATCATAATAACAATAAAAAAAACAACTTTTCTGTGTCTATTCCCCGCAATCCGAGTACATTTCAGACGGTTTACGGGGGACAAATATACATCACATATTTAGCAGATTCAGTCTCTCATCCTTGCAGCATGCTGAAGGCCAACATGACGTCATCATGATAAGGGGGGGGGGGTCATGCAAGGTGTTTGTCATGTGACCCCGTGGCACTTATTCATCACACTTGCCGTTAACAATAGGAGGGAGTGTTTTGTTCAGAACAGCTGCGGGTTGACACGATGAAAAGTTAAGGCATGGAGTCCTGTCCTTCAGTCCTAAGTTGCAGAGTGTCCACATGGAGAGAAGACAGCCTGGATCCCAGCTTGCAGCGCTGCAGTCATCCACTAGGAGTCCAAATGGAGTGCAGTACTCTGTTGCAACCAGCAGAGGCGCTGTTGATTTAGTCTGAGCTCCAGTTGCAGGCAGCTTTCATTATTCTGCTTCGGGACATTCGGAGGGAGTCTCTCTCATCGCATTAAAAATATTTTTAAAAATATATTAATAGATTAATAAGAGTAATGGCGGAAATGTAGTCGAATGAAGCTAACTGATGCTACAGAAAACAAGCACAAGCACGTTTGGGGCGGTGGGCGGAGCCACTGGTGTCACAAACTAAAATGACTTTCTGGACTTTACACATTAAGATGGATCTTCCAGGCAGGTAAAAGTCCTCACATGTTGTACGCCAATATATGGGGTTCACATGTTGTACACCAATATATGGGTTTCACATGTTGTACGCCACATATATGGGGTTCACATGTTGTATGCCAATATATGGGGTTCACATGTTGTACGCCACATATATGGGGTTCACATGTTGTATGCCAATATATGGGGTTCACATGTTGTACGCCACATATATGGGGTTCACATGTTGTACGCCAATATATGGGGTTCACATGTTGTATGCCAATATATGGGGTTCACATGTTGTACGCCACATATATGGGGTTCACATGTTGTACGCCAATATATGGGGTTCACATGTACGCCAAATATATATGGGGTTCACATGTTGTACGCCAATATATGGGGTTCACATGTTGTACGCCACATATATGGGGTTCACATGTTGTACGCCAATATATGGGGTTCACATGTTGTACGCCACATATATGGGGTTCACATGTTGTACGCCATGTATATGGGGTTCACATGTTGTATGCCAATATATGGGGTTCACATGTTGTACGCCACATATATGGGGTTCACATGTTGTATGCCAATATATGGGGTTCACATGTTGTACGCCACATATATGGGGTTCACATGTTGTACGCCAATATATGGGGTTCACATGTTGTATGCCAATATATGGGGTTCACATGTTGTACGCCACATATATGGGGTTCACATGTTGTACGCCAATATATGGGGTTCACATGTACGCCAAATATATATGGGGTTCACATGTTGTACGCCAATATATGGGGTTCACATGTTGTACGCCACATATATGGGGTTCACATGTTGTACGCCAATATATGGGGTTCACATGTTGTACGCCACATATATGGGGTTCACATGTTGTACGCCATGTATATGGGGTTCACATGTTGGAGACCAGCTATATATGGGGTCCACATGTTAGACGCCACAAATATGGGGTTCACATGTTGTACGCCAATATATGGGGTTCACATGTTGTATGCCACATAAATGGGGTTCATATGTTGCACGCCACATATATGGGGTTCACATGTTGTACGCCAATATATGGGGTTCACATGTTGTACGCTACATATATGGGGTTCACATGTTGTATGCCACATATATGGGTCCACATGTTAAGACGCCACAAATATGGGGTTCACATGTTGCACGCCACTATAGGGGTTCACATGTTGCATGCCATATATATGGGGTTCACATGTTGTATGCCACATATGTGGGGTTTACATATTGCACACCACAAATATGGGGTTCACATGTTGTATGCCACATATACGGGGTTCACATGTTGTACACCACATACACGGGGTTTACATGTGCAACGCCACTATATGGGGTTCACATGTTGTACGCCACATATATGGGGATCATATGTTGTATGCCAATATATGGGGTTCACATGTTGTACGCCAATATATGGGGTTCACATGTTGAACGCCACTATATGGGGTTCACATGTTGTACGCCAATATATGGGGTTCACATGTTGTATGCCAATATATGGGGTTCACATGTTGTACGCCATATATATGGGGTTCACATGTTGTACGCCAATATATGGGGTTCACATGTACGCCAAATATATATGGGGTTCACATGTTGTACGCCAATATATGGGGTTCACATGTTGTACGCCACATATATGGGGTTCACATGTTGTACGCCAATATATGGGGTTCACATGTTGTACGCTACATATATGGGGTTCACATGTTGTACGCCAATATATGGGGTTCACATGTTGTACGCCACATATATGGGGTTCACATGTTGTATGCCATGTATATGGGGTTCACATGTTGGAGACCAGCTATATATGGGGTCCACATGTTAGACGCCACAAATATGGGGTTCACATGTTGTACGCCAATATATGGGGTTCACATGTTGTATGCCACATAAATGGGGTTCATATGTTGCACGCCACATATATGGGGTTCACATGTTGTACGCCAATATATGGGGTTCACATGTTGTACGCTACATATATGGGGTTCACATGTTGTATGCCACATATATGGGGTTCACATGTTGTATGCCACATATATGGGTCCACATGTTAAGACGCCACAAATATGGGGTTCACATGTTGCACGCCACTATAGGGGTTCACATGTTGCATGCCATATATATGGGGTTCACATGTTGTATGCCACATATGTGGGGTTTACATATTGCACACCACAAATATGGGGTTCACATGTTGTATGCCACATATACGGGGTTCACATGTTGTACACCACATACACGGGGTTTACATGTGCAACGCCACTATATGGGGTTCACATGTTGTACGCCACATATATGGGGATCATATGTTGAACGCCACTATATGGGGTTCACATGTTAGACGCCACAAATATGGGGTTCACATGTTGTATGCCACTATATGGGGTTCACATGTTGTATGCCACATATATGGGGTTCACATGTTAGACGCCACATATATGGGGTTCACATGTTGCACGCCACATATATGGGGTTCACATGTTGTATGCCACATATACGGGGTTCACATGTTGCACGCCACTATATGGGGTTCACATGTTGCAC